>NW_027210600.1:9025000-9052500 GCF_029030835.1 Brachyistius frenatus
ACGATACATTACTGAGGAAGTATTTTAGGCCTGTAAAAATATGGCCAGTGGTTTCATTGCTGTATCAACATTAAAATCAATACTTGATTTAAAAGTGGTAAAATTCCAAATTAAGGTGGTTAAATTCAAAATAAATTGGTTTACCTTTTTTTTTTTCTCCAACCTGGTCTTTATTAGAAATAGGTCATTGAAAATGATCAACAATTATCAATATTGACAGATTTGAAACATTTTGTTGTGATAAATGTTTAAACTATATCGTCCAGCCCTGCAGTCGATGTAGCTACCCCTGTATTCTCTGTTTCCACCTAAACGCTCTCCTGTTTCCCCTCTAAAATCATGATACTTTCTCTCCACTCCTGGTAGTCTAAAGCTCACTTATACAGTCTGTCCTCCTGTGATGGATGGGAAACCTCCGCCACCAGATGGATGAACCATTACTACATTTAACAATGTAGAAATTATGGTGCATGGATTTGTAGTTGTACTGACTTTCTCCTCTCAGTTTTACTTCAGTACAGGACTGTAAATCAACCTGCTGGGAAGCTGTCCAGCTGGCTCTCCTTTCCTCTCCACATGAGATGCGTTATTTGTTTCATAATGACCCTCTGAGACTTTCTTCTCTGTCTCTCTTTATTCCTGTCTCATTGTCAGTCATTAATGGTGGATTTATGCTCTGTCAGAACTGCAGGTCGGGTAGTGTCGGAAACCCCCTCCTCCTTATACCCTACGAGCATTAGATAGGGTGTGTGTGTGTGTTTGGCACCGTGCACATTTTAGCATTACAAGGGGTAGACACACACACACAGTAGACATAAACGCTTGCAAACTTTAACATGCACCACAGATGAAAACACTAAATCCACTACCTAACACCGCTGGCTTATTACCAGGAGAGCAATTACATCCAACTGTGTCTTAACGGGAAAGAAATCACAATGAACAAAAAGTAAACATGACTGCCAGCCCTATCACCATCCCCCCCTCTGCTCATACAGACCGTGTAGGTACGTGTATATTGTGTGAATGCACCTCATGAGCCAAGAGGAGTTTTGTGGGGCCCTCAAACACCACAGGTGTTTAGTTATCTCTTCTTTTTAACTCGCTCTTTCAAGACCTTTTTAATTCCCATGTTTCTGTTTCTGTAGATTCCAGGGTGTTGTAATTCTTGCTTTATGTGAGTTGGCCCCTGAGCTGGGTACCAAATTTCAATACTTGTATGGCACTGACTGAATCGCTTCGTCGAAAAAAGCCTTGCCATTCAGCATCAGTGAGCCGCAGCACTTACCGTACGTAGCCTCGGCTTGGGCGACCCGTCACACCTCGGCTAGATCCTACAGGATGCTTTGTTTCACTTTCTTCACGTAAATCTTTGCCCCCGCCTCCCCCACCTGTCTGAATTGCATGCAGGTAGCATTTGAGGTGTTCAGGGGACATTGGTAAATTGTAGCATCTGGCGATAATTTACACGTTAGGAGTTAAAGGAGCATCCATTAATTTAAACTACAGAAAACTGCATGAAAACTAAGAGTTTAACTGTAATGTGTGATGTAATTTTTTTTTTATAATAATGGATTTAATAAATTTGAGATGAAGAAAGTATCATTCATTAAATGGTATCAAACACAACGCATTGGTACTGGTATGAGTATAAACAAATACCCAATGAACAATATCCAACAATACTGATTGTCCCATTTTGTGCTTTCTAGTTGCATTACTGCTCTTAGAATTAGATTTTTCATTTTGTTTAAGTTCATCGAATTTTTTGATGAAGAAGATTGCAAAGCAAAGGAGCTCGTAAGCTCAATGTACTCGTTGTTTTTTTCTTCCTCCTCTTGGCCCCCCTCTTGTATTTTGTCTTTTGCCTCTTCCTCCTGTGTGTTGTTTCACTGCCTGGAGTTTGTTTTAGGTAACAGTCATCGCTTCTCAGCACTTATCCCACACCACACACACCACAAGTAATAGTTGTTTTAAGATGTTATCTGGGTGCACTTTGGCTCGTGTATTTTTGCAGTAAGAATGCTGGTGTATGTACTGTATGTTTTCTGCTGTGGAAGTGTGTGTGTGTGTGTGTGTGTGTGTGTGTGTGTGTGTGTGTGTGTGTGTGTGTGTGTGTGTGTGTGTGTGTGTGTGTGTGTGTGTGTGTGTGTGTGTGTGTGTGTGTGTGTGTGTGTGTGTTTATGTGTCAACAGCCGCAGAATTGTATTCCCAAATTAGTCTGTGGTTTGTCTGAGCTTTGGAAAATTGATTTCTTTAGCAGCTGAAAGATGTGGTGGAATGATGTGTGTGTGTGTGTGTGTGTGTGTGTGTGTGTGTGTGTGTGTGTGTGTGTGTGTGTGTGTGTGTGTGTGTGTGTGTGTGTGTGTGTGTGTGTGTGTGTGTGTGTGTGTGTGTGTGTGTGTGTGTGTGTGTGTGTGTGTGTGTGTGTGTGTGTGTGTGTGTGTGTGTGTGTGTGTGTGTGTCTGTGCGTGTGCCTGCTAGCGCTCCGTGTTAACCTGATCCAAGCTTGTGTAAAACTGTGAATGCTGAGAAATCAGACAAGCAGTGAGGTCATACTGTGCTCCTGGCCAAATTTTCCTATCAATTACACACTCAAGCACACATATACTGTCTTACCTGAGCTCTCTCTCTTAGTCTACTTGTTTGTTTAATGTTTACCATTTTCTTTTCTTTTTTTTACCAATTCTGACAGACAATAACATTCAACTTTTTAAGAGAGGAGATTTGTTTGGCTGTGGATTTATTTGCATGTGCATTAAAGTCTTTTTTTGCTGCATGAAAACACTAGTCTCCATAGTTTATAGTAAACATGGTCCTTTTGCCGTGAGGGCAGCTCACAAAATGCATCCAATAATAGACAGTAAAGATGTAGATGTAATGTAATATAAATGAGCTGCTAAACATGAATCAAATCCCTTCAAGTAATATTGACATCAGTAGAGGTTTGAACTGTTTGTTAAACTGATTATTTAAAAAGTCCAAGTTACAACCCTTTTAAGAGGCCAACGCTGATCCGGCCAGATTTTCAACCACAGAAAAAGTCCCGTTTAGCTTGCATTCAGAGATATTTTTATGCCCTCGTCATGAGAATGTGTGTGGCCTTTATGGAGTGTGAATAATTTCTACCTGTCAACAATAGCAACTTTGTTTACTCACAAACAGAAAATAGGACGAGGAGCGGATGGCGGAAAAACTTGAGTTTTATAGCATGTTACCAAACAGATTTCTGGAGTTTACAGCACTGTAATGAAGGAGCAGCACTGCTTCTCCTGCTGTGTCTGCCTGAGAGACTGTGTCCATGAGCGAAGGATGGGGATTATAGAAAATAAAAGAGAAACAGAGCTGTGGTTGCAGCTCGAGATGAAGCATGGGCATAGGTTTAAGAAGTGTGTGTGTGTGTGTGTGTGTGTGTGTGTGTGTGTGTGTGTGTGTGTGTGTGTGTGTGTGTGTGTGTGTGTGTGTGTGTGTGTGTGTGTGTGTGTGTGTGTGTGTGTGTGTGTGTGTGTGTGTGTGCGTGAACATGTGTTTCAGCATTGTCTCCTGACTGCTTCATCTGGTCTTCATTTGGCTACAAATGTTTGGCAGCTTCTGTATCTTGCTTGCTGTGTGTGTGTGTGTGTGTGTGTGTGTGTGTGTGTGTGTGTGTGTGTGTGTGTGTGTGTGTGTGTGTGTGTGTGTGTGTGTGTGTGTGTGTGTGTGTGTGTGTGTGTGTGTGTGTGTGTGTGTGTGTGTGTGTGTGTGTGTGTGTGACAGATATACTTATGATGAGTGCGCAATTTTGATTCCTGAAGAAATATTGGATTCGGCCGTGTCAGAGGTAAAACCAGGTGACCAGGCGCAAAAAGCCAAGCACAGAACTATGAAGCACGACCGACTGCTACTTTAACGAACATCTCCCCAGTTTTAATGATCGTCTGCACAGAAGAACTTTGATATTATCTGGACATCACTGATTAAACAGCCGGTTAACGAGCTGTATGTGGATGATTCTACAAACAACAACCACAAACTGGTGTTTTTGCAGAGATTGACAGACATTCACGCTCCCAAGAAGATAAGTCTGAGTGACTTTGGTGATGCACACTAATGTTCGCTCAGGATGAATTGTAATAACTTTGATAGCCCCTAAAATCATCAGGTCAAACTTAACATTCCAGGCTCAGCTGTACTTTGTGTTTGTGAAAAGGTATGCAGCTTTATTCGTCATGGCAACAGTAAATGCAGTTTTTTTTGTTTTGCTTAAACTGTCCTGACGAATGGAAGCGCGAGGCGAACAGCTGTCTCCTACTGCTGTATCGAACCATCCACCCAACCCGCCTCCTCCCGGAAAGGAAAATGTCACATTATTTAGACGTTAACCCAAACAGAATCACATTTCCTGGACACCAGATTGTTATTATTCATACGAACCCCAGCGGTTGCTTAACTTTAAAATGCAGCTGTGGGTTGTAATATGCTGCTTGTACAAAACACCTATGGGCTGTTGTTTTTTTTGGAGGAGGAGCCGTTCAGTTTTGATGAGGAAATACATCCTCATAGAGCTTCAAGCTTGATGCAGACAGATGTGCACTCGTTTCATTTGATAGAACAATTTTATTTTACTTGTGGGTACAAACTGAAAATTTCTTTTTCACTTATTTCTATTTTACCTCTACACGGATGCCCACCAACACACTTGCTAGCAGAGCACAGGACTGGTTCTCAGGCTCTGCAGTAATTTGGGGTCAGAGTTTGGGCCCCTCGTCAATCAGCAGGTCATTAGAGTTCCTTAATGACCTCCTCCTCCTCCTTTATTTTCTCCTCTCCTTCCTCTACCTACTCCCTCCTCGCTGCATGATATCCTGACCCTTCTCGTCTACCTCGCTTCCCCCTATTTCTTATGTACCCCATTGATTCATCTCTTACTTTATTCTGTCTCCTGTCAAAGAATTCAGCCCAAATATTCATTTTTATTTCCTCCCACATTACCCTGGCCTCTCCTTTTCTAGCTACTTCTTTTTCTTCTCTCCCTATTTTGATATCTCTTTCAGGGGAAGGAAACTGGCTGAGGGGGTGTAGGTCTGCACTATTTCACATGTCTCGGGGTTTGATTCTCTGCATTCCGTCAGATAACAAAAACAGCCTCAGTCCTTCTATCCCTTGCAAGTTTTCTATTTTCCTTCTTTCCTTCTGTCTCCTCCTATTTCTCTTCTTCTCTCTTTCCCTTCTCCCTACTCCTTTTTCTAATCCACTCTCCCTTCTTTTCCTCTCAACCTCTTTCCATTCCTCCTTTCCCTGCCACACTTTGTCCTTCCTCTTTGATAATAAATGATTCGTCAGCACATCGGATAGATGCATCAAGTGTTTGTCAGATTAACAGCTCTTTATCATTTCAAATGACATCACACACAAAGTGACCTCCAAAAAGTCAACAACCAAAATACTCCAGTTTAACATCAATACAAACTTTGCCCATAACAACAAGCTGCTGCTCAAATTATTTCTTAATCATGAAGGATTTCTTGTCAGAAGGCTTTGGATATACTACAAGTTTCCCAAATTGCTTTGACTTAATTTATCTAAAAATAACCTGGTAACCAAGTAATTTTTCTTTGTTCTGCTTTCCTTCTCAGAAATTCTACAGTGAAGTTTCAAATATTTTTCTGTTGCTGCACAGTATAGAGATTCTTTTGTGTCATTTTCAAATGTTGACTCTTTGTTCTACCTGTAGGTTGGCCGGCCTCTCCAGTAACCTGAGGAATGACGCTCATGCTAATGATTCTGCAACTCACCAGTTGCGTCCATTGCCAATGTTCAGTGCAGGAAGCAGTGAGCTCTTTAATCTTAACCTAATTTAACAACAGTATTTAACAAGTATGCTCCCCAAAGCTGCAGTCTTTCTCCATCTTTGACGACATTGTAGTTATATTTGTAGATATTGTAGCTGAACGTCATGAACCATCATTATCTAATGTGGATTAGCATTTTTCCATAAGTGTCTTTTAACAACACTCTAGTCTGATATTAGGGTTGGCTGAGGTAGAAGAGTAAGGTAGAACAATAATCTCCCAAAATTGACATGTAAGAAAGGGGATATTTTGCCCTCTGTTGCTCCTTGTGAAAACTCCCTCCCAGGTTTTATTCTCTAACAAGCTCCACACGTCAAATGTCTTTGGCGATTGATTTGTAATCACAGAATTAGGGCTGTTGCAGAAGATGGCAGCATTTTCAAAGAAGTCAAAATAAATGCCTGTCTTGGAAATGCACTTTCAGGGCACAGTTTCAGCAACTTAGTGCCAAGTTCCTCTTCTTCTGTGTCGAGTGAGCTGGTCTGAACATTGCAGTGACTGTGTTTTATGCTGAAAAAAGTTCTCCTAAGTTTGCAGAACATTTCCAGTGTAACCAACTGGGACTACATTGATAAAAAAACAGTGTAATTATTTTGTAAGTCAGTTTGTCCCGAGGACTGTACAGGCAGTAGACTCTGGTCCATATTAACGTTAACATCCCATTATATTACTGCTGCAGCCTCTCAATTATTTGCATTACATTCTCAGCATTTATGAAAATTGAGTAAAATTAATAAAGGGTAAAACGGAGCAGTGTGTGTGCTGAACCCCCCTCCCTCACATACACACACACACACACACACACACACACACACACACACACACACACACACACACACACACACACACACACACACACACACACACACACACACACACGTCTCCACCGCATGTGGAAGTAATATCAGACCAAATGTGTTCCTCATTAAAGCAGCGTCAGCAGCGCGTATGAACATGGTCAGGATACACAGACAAATTAGCCCATTTCCCCCAACACGCACGTGCACGTGGAAACACACACACTCAAAAAGTAAAGTGCTTCCACACACACACACACACACACACACACACACACACACACACACACACACACACACACACACACACACACACACACACACACACACACACGCATGAACACCAAAACACATGAAAACAAACACACACACACACACACACACTTTTTTATGAGCACATGGCTGCCTAATAAACACAAAAAAAGCAAAGTAATGATCATTTTAACGTTATGTTACTTAGTGTTCTGTGTTTCCTTACAGCAGACAAATTAATGAGGCCGAGCTATGGGAATGTGTAGGAATGTGCAGCATATTAAGTTGGTGTCGGTGCATGAGTGTGTGTTTGTGTGTGTGTATGAGCATGGGGTCATGTAGCACCAGGCACAGAGGACTTGGTATAAGACAGATTATGAGAATTACACTGTTTCAGCTCTGCTTCTTTCCTTGGGCGTGTGTGCATATATGTGTGTGTGTATTTAAAAGGAAGGGTTTGGCTTCCTGTGTCCTGATTGGACAAAGTCTCAGGAAAACCCCCTCTGGTCTCCGTCTCATTCACTGTTGTCACAGTTTTCCTTCATAAATCTGTTAATAAACGTCACATGATTTGTACTTACACAGACAGAAAGTACAAATTGTAAAATCGTGTGTGTGTGTGTGTGTGTATGTGTTTGTGTGTAAGAGAATGAGAGATTTATAACTTTTAGTGCCTGTTTATAAAGGTTTGAATCCGAGTGACAGTTGTTAAACATTTGCAGTAAAGTAAAATTTTATGGCGTTCACATAAAATATAGATATTTTGGCAGATTTGTTGAGGTAGTCAATCACATACCATATATGTGCTTTCATACTATTAAACCTGGCAGACTCTCACTCCTCAGTGTTGGTCCTGTCACTACCACTGTTGATCCTGGTTCTTGACTGGCTCAGAGTGAGGGATGTTTGGACATTTTGTGAATAATAGTGAGAGACGTAATCTTGGGTGGACACTGTACGTGTGTGTGTGCGTGCATGTGTGTGCGTGTGTGCGTGCGTGTGCGTGTGTGTGTGTGTGTGTGTGTGTGTGTGTGTGTGTGTGTGTGTGTGTGTGTGTGTGTGTGTGTGTGCGTGCGTGTGTGTGTGTGTGTGTGTGTCTGGCATGGTGTTTTTGGAGGTACATTTGTACTCGGCGTGAGATGTAATCTTGGCTAGAGCTGCTAAAACAGGAAGACCAGAAAAGATTAATGACCATTTAAGGTCTTGAGCATTCCAATTTTTAGGACGAAAACAGAATTGTAAAAGTGAAGAATAAGGGTTGTGGTGCAATCAGTGCGAGTTCTTCCAACAGTTCGACCTCATCAGAAATTGGCTCACGTTTTCAGATGGTCTCTACGGGAAGATATTCCTAATGTTGTTCTCGGTTGTTCACGTGAAAGGTGAAAGATAGAGAGACAAGTGCAAACCTTTCTCACCTCCATGTAGTTGGCTAATCACTGTTTGAAGAGGATGTCAATGTTGGATAGTCGGGTTCAGTAAGTTGGAGAAATGGTCACACAGTAAGCTATTCTATCATCCAACACGCAGTTCTGATGGAGTATGTTGGCAACTTAAGTGACTACGAACCACACTACTAATTGAACTGTTTGATATGAACATCAGAAGGAGGGGGGGGGGGCAGTTGAGGATTGGATGATGTGATTTTTTTTTTTATTGCGTATAAGCAGAGAAACAGAAAGGAAAGATTAGAAAGTGATCTACGTGAATCAAACAAAAAATGTTAATTATACTGTAATGCAATTGTAGTTGTTCAGTGAAGTTTACAATGATAACAGGTTAAACCTGCTGCAGACAGAGAAAGGCTGCGAGAAGGAGATGGGTTTACACAATAACTGAGACAAAGGAGAGTGTAAAGAGAAATGCGAACAGAGATACGAAGTTATAACTGACTATTTGTTTCAGTCGAAGTGAGCGAGCTGCTGTATAAATAATCCTCATTTTAATTGATCACGTTTCAATACTTATACATATGTTAACGTGAACCAGCATGGAAAGAAAAATAAGCTGTTTAGGGCGTAACAGAAGCCTGAATTGCAAAGCTAATGCTGCAGAACATGTTCTTTTCTGCTTACAACACTACATTCACACTGCAACCATTCTTTATTCAAGTGTTTTGCACTTAAAGGCGCAATCCGTTGATTTTACACATACCAGTCAGTTTATAGGTCATATATTCATTCCATGTCTGATTGGTCAATTGCGCAGTTCTTGGCTGGAGAGACACAAGATTGATTTGATATTGTTCCGATGGAAAGCACTGGACAGAGGCAATATATTCCTCTCCTCATGGTACTCGATGTTGCACTTACTGATGTAGTCCTTAAACACAGTGAGAAGTTGCGCCATGTGGATGGCCTCCTGACGGGCACAGTTGACGCTGTCTTTATCTCCATCCAACACTCCAAAGTCAAGGTTAGTGCTACTCAGCCAGTGAAAACAGCTGTACAACGTCTACTGTGGCTCTGAATGGAGCTTTTTCAAAGAAAATCCCAAACAAAGCCGCTCATGTCTTTGGCTTGAAAGCTTCACATCTTGACAAAGGCTTAAGTCACGAACTGAAGATGTGAAGTTTAAATCAACAGGGGGATCTAATAGTACTAATAATTGTTACATAATGGGAAACATAGGAACCTTTCTCTTGCTGGTATCCAGACATTAATGAAATAAGGGCAATGCTGCTGTTGGTAATAACAGTTTTTTATCATTGGTTTTATTCCACTCAGTAGACAGTTTTGCAGACATTTTATGGTTTCCAGGAAGCTGCTTAGTATCTACTCATGAGGGAACATGTCGTCAAAGTCCTAAAATGTCTCTTTCTCTTCCTCTTAGCATTACCATCCTTTGCAACTGTTTCCTGCAGATCTTGTCAGCAATGTTGAAACATACACTGGCAAAACTCCCAATTTCACTGCACTGAGTTGACATAACAAATTACAGATGTAGAATCAGCTATTTGAGGATGACAGGAAAAGCATATATGAGAATTGATCTAGTTTGGATTGCATTGTGACAGTAAGATATGTATTGCAGACACAGTGAACGGGTTGAGAAAAAGAGCACTGTCTCTCTCCTCTGAGAGTGCGCTGTCCCTTATAGACAGAACCACACACACACACACACACACACACACACACACACACACACACACACACACACACACACACACACACACACACACACACACACACACACACACACACACACACACACACACACACACACACACACACACACACACACACACACACACACACACAGTTAATAGGGAGCTCTGGGGTTTATATTCAGCCTGCCTGGTTTCCTAATCTTAGATAGTCCCCTGACACAGGTTTAACCCACGTCACTGTGTTGGTCTGAAAGGGGTATTAATCACGGGAAACATGCCCAAATCTCTCTTTCCTTTCTGTCTCTCTCTCTCTCTCTCTCTCTCTCTCTCTCTCTCTCTCTCTCTCTCTCTCTCTCTCTCTCTCTCTCTCTCTCTCTCGGTATCTCTTATTATGAAGTAGTTCTTTTTCTGCCTCATCTGCCACATTCAATTTTCACCTTTTGTGTGAAAAGTGTGCATGTTTGTGAGTTTGTGCTTGTGTGTAATGTACTGTAGGGCCATATAACAGCCCACATGTCCTCCCCTTTGGGCAGCCTCTTGTATTATATACAATGCTACGCAGTGATACCTTACACTGCTACTCCTATAGCCTTCTTGTGCCTATATAGAATGAGAAGGGGGGTGGTTTGTGTGTGTGTGTGTGTGTGTGTGTGTGTGTGTGTGTGTGTGTGTGTGTGTGTGTGTGTGTGTGTGTGTGTGTGTGTGTGTGTGTGTGTGTGTGTGTGTGTGTGTGTGTGTCTTTGTGCTTTTATGTGTGTGAACAGAAACCAGAAACTGAATTTGTACACCTTATGGTCACTGTTAAAGAAGAAAGGCAAGACTGACAAGTTTACAGGCAAAACAAGTAGAGGACAAGGACTGATAGATATGACAGAGCTCAATAATTGTGACTGAGTACACAAAAGGAGAGGTGGGGTGACAGATTTTATAGCCTCGTCTGGCTAAGTGAGTTAATGATCAAACAGATGCTGGAGCTGAGTCTCACTCACTCCAAGTCTCCCTCTCTATCTAACAAGACAGGGGCACTCAGCCCAGACTAATGCTGCTTTTCTCCTTCCTCTTTTGTCTCCCCTTCTTCTTTTTATGAGTCTGTTGCTGCTGCTTAATTAGTGGCTAAAAAGAGAGAGAGAGAGAGAGAGAGAGAGACTTTGAATGAGGGAGGAAAGAAGAAAGAGAGAACCAGAGAAATCACTGAGATTATCAAGTAACAGGCTATTAAACTTGTCACTGCTCCACCCTTTCTTTTCCTGCAACCATCCATTCTCACATTTTCTTCCCGACTGCGTCGGTGACACAAACTCTGTTTACATACACACCAAGAACCAGAAGTTTAGGAAACTCAAGATAAGACAGAAAATGTGTTGTTTTGCATCATCATTAGAGATCTCCCATTAGACAAGTTTCAGACACTAGTTACAGTATGTTTACAGTAGGTATTATGAATACAAAGATGCACAGACTTCTGCTTGTCTGAGGTCAGCTCCATGTACTCCTTCTTCAACCCCTGAACAGGTTGTGTATATGGGCAAAAAGATCTGAATTCTACAGTAGAAATGTAAATGATTAAGAAATGATTACCAAAAATAAACCATTTATTTTTGTCTCTATTTAACAAGACACTTCATTTTAACATGCATAAATATATATTATTTCACAAATATGAGTACAAATGAATAAAATCCTGATTTATACCTGTAATACAGCAGAGATAATTAACAGGTGTTCTACATCTTTGAGAACTAAAGGCCACTTTAAGTTTCTGTGGTTAATTTGTCCTGTTCATGTTACTGGAGAGAGTCACTGAGTCATATGACGGCTCGACATGATTATAATTGGGCTAAAGTTGCTCCACAGGTAGTCAGCTGAGTCAGGCCGATTATGAGTATGAGCGCTGGGGAGCGTTGGTGCACTCGACTGTATTCTGGCATCGGAGGATACAATGTGAGCCAGTTTTCTCTCATTGTATATCGCTGCCAGATTTGGATAGAGTTTGAGGAAGTGGGATTGGAACAGTCTACATTGAGAATTGTTTGGCTTTGTCATTTTGAAGCAGATCAGTGTAAACACTGGGTACTCCATGGCAATTATGGCAAGACTTGTGTCACTGGTTTGGCATAAATCGGGCAATAAGGCACATCTGATTTAGGCTAAAAAACTATTTTGTTGTTGGATAGCTGCTGTATTGTGACAAAAATGAACCTTTGTCATTTAATGAAATGTCCCATAGGGTTCATTAAACATAGTGTCTGCTGCAGGTGGGTCCACTGGTGCTGGATTTACTTAATGAAGCCTGCAGAAAATGTCATCCAGCCTGTGGTCAGAGTTTAAGATCCTGGATGACAAGCAACTGGATAAAAGTAATTTAAGAGTAAATTATTTGGGGGAAACTACGATCTTATGATCCAGTCCACTCCATTCACTCTTCCTCCGTCCTTCATCCCCCCATCTCTTTCTGCCCATACTTTTCCGCTCGGCAGGATACCAATTGGCCAGACCACCTGTTGCTGCTGGCGACGGGGCCCTGACAGGAGAATGTGATTGGACGGCAAGGTCGTTAACCTTTGCATACAGAGAGTGGTGAACCCTGGCAGGAGGGGGTGATGAGGACACACACTGTCGTAATGAACACACACACACATACACGCAGACACCCCCACTGACACACACAAATACCCCCACAGACCAAAATTATACACACCCCACGGACTCACAGACAAACACAGACATTTAAAAGCACTCTCCCCGTTCCGTCCCCCTCTCGTCCTCCTCCCCTCCTCCTCTACAGGAGCGTTTAGTAAAACAGCGATCGGCCCTATTGAGGACCAGTCTCTTTTCTCCTCTTCTCTTTGTCCTCAGCTGATTGGCAATTTGTCTGGAGATGAATTAGTTAGCTGGTTTCACAGGAGAGTCTGAATGGAATAAAGCCCTAAAAGCCAAAGAATTAGAGAGCTAGTTAAGAGAGAGGGAGAAGGACAGAATGAAGAGGGGGAGCTGGAGAAAGAGAGGCACCGAGTGAACGAGAGGAAAAGTGAAAAGAGTGAATGAGAGTGCTGATTAAAATGCTGGTTATGGCAATCTAAAGGGTTAGAGCATAGACGGAGTGCTTCAGGCAATTAAAACGGCTCGCTGCTCCTCTGGTGCTATTGTCATGGATGGAGGGTTTTCGCATACTTCAATGGTCTAACGATGCTTTCTCTGGCCCCATAGGGTTCACTTTCTCAAAACAAGTGTTTTGATATCAGCTCTGCAACAAATGATGTAAGAGCTGTTTGTAGTTGTAATATTGCATTTGAGCTAGTATTATGGATTTGACAACAGTTGAATGAAAAGTAAAGACTTGCTTCAGATATGAGGCCTTGGTTTGTCTCAAAATGGCAATAACCATCTTGCTATGTTAATGTGATTTGGATCCACACCAAAATGTAATAGGTTCTTCCATGGCCCGAGCTGCATACTTCCACCAAGTTTCATGTAAATCTGGCCATTCATTTTTCAGTAATCTGACAAACATACAAATAAACAAACATAGAAAACATAACCCTCTTGGCAGAGGTAATTATAAAACCACAAAAGCACAGGCCTGTCAATCAAACAGACATGCCCCCCCAACCCCCCCCCCAAAAAAAAAAAAAACCCAAAAAAAACAATGGCTTCTTGAGGCTTATTTTTTAAATTCATGATGAGATTATTTTCAGATGGACTGTCAGAAAACAAATAAGGAGTGACTTTAGCCTGAAAAAAACCATGATAACTTGTGGAAAAAATGTTTTGACTTTGAATTTCATGAGATAAATTTAATGGGAGTCTATGGAGCCGGAGGCTTTGTGGAGCCAACCTCTAGCAGCAGTCAGTGATATTACAGTATTGGGCACTTCCTCATCGGCCTTATCTTCAGACCCGGAGGTTACGTCCACCTTCATATCATGTCTACGAGTACAACACATCTAATATGCTGGGGTAGTTTCATTCACGCCAACTCTCCAACTGCCATATCTCTTAAAAAAAAGAAAAAAAAAACAGCAACAAATTTGGTACCAAAGTTCTTTGTTGAACCTGACACAAAAAAGTTGCGCTGATCCACCGATTGTAGTAATTCCAATGGAACTAATCGATTTTAAGGTCAAACAAATGTTGGCATGCAACCAGGCTTTTAAACGGTTTTACAGGTAGACTAAATTGCATGGCTCAAATTGCAAAATCTAATCCACCATTACATACAGTATGATAAGTCAGATCCAGTGTCCTCATTTATACTCATAGATTGCATGTACAAGTATCAGAGCGGACTGTTACATTAAGCAATCACACACTAACACACACACATACAGACTTCCATTGGGATATCCCCTATTCTGTTATTTTGGCACAGGTGACGAAATAAACCTTCCTTACAGACAATGGCTCTTCCTGAAAAGCTGTATATGATATCCTCTGTCTCTGTTTCACTCACACGCGCACACATGCCTACATTTCCGTTGTGATGTTGTCTTTTTTTCGGCTTTCTGACAGTTGACACTCCAAACCTTTCGAAGAGACAATTGTTTAAAGGCTGGACATTACGTCATGATACACATACAGTTGCATGCACAGGCACAAAGTGCTCCAACAACATACGGCACTCACGTTGGCATGACTACCCAGTACACTGCAGTGAATTTAGTCACCCTTTTATCATTTTGTCTTTGCATTGCTGGCGTGCATACCAATATGATATGTAAATATGCAAATAATATGCCATTTCTTTCTTTAGTTGGACTTTTTTTGCCTTGGTACTTCTGAGCAAAACATAGCAGGATACTCAGTCATGATCTATGACAAGTGCATGTGTGATTGTACATGTGGAAGCGTGTGTTGTTTTGATAAGTTTAGGTGTATGTTTTTGTTTTCACACGGCAAATCCTTTCAGACTGACATTTACTTCTCTGCTTCTTTTTGACATCATACACAACAGCGACTGTCTGTGCTTGGTCTAACTTTTAGTACACCTAAGTGTTAAGTGTTGAAACTCTAAGTACATGTTTCTGCAATGTGGAATTTGATTTTTTTTTTCTTCTTTCTTTTGTCTGATGTTCTGTGGGTCTGTGTCTACATAAGAGCAGTAGTAATTGCACAGGTACATTTTTCAGATGTCTGCCAGTGGACCACCTCATTGGGGCTGTCAGCACATACAAGCCCTGAAACAAAACATACAGCAAGAGGGAGAAAGGATAGGGGGGAGGAAGGGGCAGCAAAATTAGATGGGTACAGTGTTAGGTGAAGGAGATTCAAGGGACCGAGGTCAAGGAAAAGGCCAAGAATGATGGAGAGGTGAGATGGACAAGTGAGAGACAGAAGGGGAAGATGAAGGGAGAAGAAAAAGATGGTGGTAAAAGGGGGATGAAGAGGGAAAGCAGGGAGGAAAGAAGAGAGATAGACAGACAGGGTAGCAGTTTAATGGCATTCTGTCATCAAGGATAAAGTCCAAAAAATATCCTACACATCGCTCATTATCTATGGATTAAGGCACACACACACACACACACACACACACACACACACACACACACACACACATATATATATATATATATATATATATATATATATATATATATATATATATATATATATATATATATATAGACACACAAGCATCTATGCACATCTACACACAAAAAATGTTCAGCAACACAAACAGCCAAGTGCACTGTATCACACGTTGAAAAGTTCTCATGGTCAAATTACAATGGTATGCCCTTATTTGTCCAGCGACTGAACCAGTTGCACATAAACGGTGTGCAGCACCGTGACATGCATGGAGCAGAGGGAAGCTATAACCTTCATGAGTAAGTGTTCCAATTTGTTTTGCTTTATTAACGTTACAACCTGTGTTACAGCTGGACTGCTGGTCCAGGTATACGGTAAATTCTCAGTGGACATTAGACACACCAAATTTGCTTTCAGATTCAGGAATTCACCAACATAGACCCTTGAGATCCTTAAGAAGTTCTACAGCAACGAGGCAATGACCCTGGAGAGGTGTTTTGAGTGACAGTCACATTTCAAAGGGGCAGAACGTCACTGCTTAAGACCAAAAACGGTGCATCGGGTCAGGAGCCCAACCAGGTGGGTCTTCTCTGACATTCACGAGGTTGTGGACTAAAAATGTGTACCCAAGGGTCAGACTGTCAGCACCAAGTTCTACTGTGATGCTATGAGGCGTATGAGGCAACTGAGGAAAAACATTTGATGCAATGGCACTTTGGTTTTCCAACATGACGCACAAGTGTCTCGCCTTCAATAATGGAATTGTCGCTCCACAACCGCTGAGAGTTCTGGGAGAGGAGGTGGACATGGTGGAGGAGTACAAGTACCTGGGTGTGTCCATCGACAACAGACTGAAATGGAAGACCAACATCAATGCTGTCTACAAGAAGGTGATGAGTCGACTCTTTTTTCTGAGGAAACTTCGATCCTTCAATGTGTGCAGCATGATGCTGGAGATGTTTTACCAGTCTGTTGTGGCCAGTGCTTTGTACTTCGCTGGGGTCTGCTGGGGGAGCAGCATTGGAGCCGGTGACACCAACAAACTCAACAAGCTGGTTAAGAAGGCCGGCTCCATCATCGGTTACAAACTAGATAGTCTGGAAAAGGTGGTGGAGAGGAGGACGCTGATCAAACTATTGTCCATCTTGGATAATCCTGTCCACCCTCTCAACCACCTGCTGCAGGGACAGCGGAGCACTTTCTCTAAAAGATTCGTCCAGCTCCGCTGTCACAAGGACAGATACAGGAGATCATTCCTGCCCACTGCCATAAGACTTTACAATAACTCACCTCTGGCAAAATCCATCACAGTACAAAAACACTGTTGACTGTGTTTCTTGGTTGCTTGTATATTATATGTATATTATATATATAGATATATACTGTACCGTATGTATATATATATATATATATATATGTTGACTGTGTTTATTGGTTTGTTGTATATAATATATATAGATATTTAATGTACTGTATATATACTGTATGTACTGTGCATTTTATATTTTATATTTATATTTTTTATTTTATTGCTTTTCTATTATATTATTCTATTCTATTATTATTTTATTCTATTGTTTCTATTATTGCTCCTGTATGTATGCTGCTGTGGCGAAAAAATTTCCCCTCGGGGATTAATAAAGTATATACCTACCTACCTACCTACCTAGTCACCAGATTTGGCTCCCTGCCACTTCTCTCTTCCTCAAAAATTCAAGATGCTGATCAAGCAACAAAACATGGAATACTTACTTACAAAGGTTATCGCCTCCTTCGTGCACGTGACGGTGACCCGAACCAGTCGCATGCAACAGGAGCACTCTCTGAACTTTTTATCCACACACTTACACAATGAAAACGCTGTATTTGTGAATGTGGTCATGGCTTATTTGTGTTTTATTTGTTTAAGGCTCTTCAAGAATTAACCCTACGTTACTATCTCAACGCTGTCTCATGTAGAAAGATGCACTTCATTAAGCCTTTAGATTCAAACATACAAAGTTGTGACTCATTTGTCACCCGCTACACTGGACTGAAGTATGCATACACAGACAGTCAAAACAGTCAGGCTGACAAATAGTTAGGCACGTTCCCAGCATAACACAGAACCAGACACAGCAGCAGACAGACAGAGGTATTGGATGTCACCCCCCCCCCGGCTTCAGCTACATTAAAATATTTTCAGTTGTACAGTGTGTGTGTGTGTGTGTGTGTGTGTGTGTGTGTGTGTGTGTGTGTGTGTGTGTGTGTGTGTGTGTGTGTGTGTGTGATTCTGATTCTTCTCTCTATGGACTGGACTCCTCTTATACCAAATATTAACAATATTCCCATTGTAAGCCGTCCACATAAGACATACTATACTATAGGTATAGACATGGGTCAGACAGTTTCTTATGTCACTGTGTACACTGTGGTGGGTCTTTGTTAGCTTGTTTCTTTTCTTTTTACAGAGCTGTCTGTTTTACACGTAAGCCCTACCCTGGTCTCAAGACGGGTTGACAGCTTGCTATATGTGGGTGAACCTGGACGAGGAACTATAGTAGTGATAATGGAAAGAGTTATATGGTTATTTGCCTCCTTACAGAGAGTTAAATCAGTAGTAGTCTAAGTAGCCTCCTGGAATCTCCACTGGAAGCCTGACTGCTCTCAACCAAGAAATAGTTCTCCACATAATCCCATAATTACTTAGCCTTTGGGTTTAGACTTGGGAAGTTTTGTTTGGTTAACAAACCCTGGTGCAGTTGTTCTGTTTGTGTGGTTCAACTCAAGTGTGAATGCTATTATTCATCTAAACCTTGTATGAGTGCAGTGTGGATTAAACAGTCTAAGAGTGTAAACAAACCAAATGTTGAAACTACTGTATGTTGCCCATTAGAGCTCTGCACAGGCGTTGGAGCTGCCATTTCCTTGTGGCTTATCTTTTTTGGTGTGTGTAACGGTGGAATTATTAGTGCTGTTTTTACTCCTTCATACATTGTTATAAGCTTGTTGTGAGGTTCTCAGATGGTAAAAATACACCTCATCGTAAACAAAAATCCAAATATAGCCGCAAGCGGCAATAATCGGGGTCCAAGCAAGTAGTAGAAGACAAGAAGCACATGAAAGTAAATCCCATATGCACGTTGCAACAGTGTTGACCAGTTGTCCCAAAGCAGATTCGAGCCATGAGCCTTCGGATCCCCAGGATGACGACTTACACACTGCACCACAGTGGAGACACGCATTTGTGCAACCATCTAGTAATTTTAACGAATTACATCGCATGTGCTAAAAAGGGATCACATATCCAATGATGTCAGGTGTATTGTCAAATATTTTGGTGAAGTTTAAACAAATGTTTGGTGAACTGTTGTAGTAGACAAGAAGCTCATGAAAGTAAACCACAAGCACACATTGCAACATTGCTGACCAGTTGTACTAGTCCACAAGCTGATTTAAACCATGAGAGAAGGTGACTTACAGACTGTGCCACTGGGGAGACATGCATTTACACAACAGTCTAGTAACTTGAGAGAAAGATATCATGTGCAAAAATCATCACATATCGTTCTCGTGATCAACTTTGTGGCATGGTGGTGCAGTGGTTAACACTGTTGCCTCACAGCTGGATGGTTGGGGGCTCGAGCCCCACCTGGAGCATGTTTTGGTGAAGTCTGATCAAAACTTTTTGGGGAAATAGAAAATGTTGTGCATACAGTACAAATTGCAGGAAGATATTGAATTTCACCTCGCACTCGCCGTTTGACCAAACTGAACCCTTTTGAAAATTATTTCTCGTATCCAAAGAATATCTGTTAGTTTTGATATCATCCGAATAAAGATTTGTGGAGTTAGACATGTTAATTGATTTTTCATTTTTAACAAATAGAGTGATAGACCTCTGAATTGACCATACGTTGCAGTGAGCAAAAGTTTTGTCACAATGCAGATGTCCTGAAAAAAAAAAAAATCTCTATAAAATTCAGCATTAATAATTAGTAAATTAAGTAATAAGCATTAACTACCAGTTAATTAACAGTTAGCTAATGGTTAAATAATAATTTAGTTCATGTTATTTAAGCTATCCATTTATGCCTTACTTAATAGTTTTTAAAGGTGCTATTGGCATTAGGAAATACAGTAATAAGCATTAGCTACCACTCAGGTCACTCATCATTATGTTTTCTTTCGGTCCATCTGACAATAATCCTATAATTAATTAGATATTAATCATCAAAAAGTGGTTATTTTGGTCATTTTGACATGCCTGTGATGCAGTCAGGTTTCTGTGATAGGTGGGCGGGGCATAGTGTCCTCAGATATCGAGTCAGATTCACCACTTGTTACTTTCTAGCTCGTCCAAACACTTCTGACTCCAAAATAGTAAAATGGTCAAAGGCCAAAATACCGACTTTGAGACTGTAGAATGGCAGCTCACAGACCAATGGGTGATGCCTCGATTGACTGGCACTTGGTATAAACGCACTGTGAAAGATGCTGATAGGTTGGTTTTGTTAACTGTTGACAGAACCAAATTTGCTTTTAGCCACTGGCTGTAGTTTCAATTTTACCTCACAGATATTAGAGCAGTATAAGTCTTCTTATCCAACCCCACTGAGTCTTCTAACTTTCTTAATGTTGAGTTGCATTATGCTGGGAAAAAATAGCAGTTCTAACTGGCCTAGTAAATGCATGCAAATTTCACCAGGGCAGGTCAACCCTACTGAGATTATTAGAGGGCTCGTAAATTCTCTGACCTTGTGAGAGTGCCACCTCCCTATGTAAAACAATATGCATTTAGTTATTTTGGGCACAAATGCATGAATGTGTCATACAAAAATACAAAAACTCCCCATGGCTTTAAAAAATGACTCATGTTTTTCAGTTTGTTTCATTATGGTGATCCTGAGTTTACTTAGTGTTTACTTTGCTGCAGGGTTTTTGTAGTGGTATTCAGTAAAATGTAGACAGGCTCCAAAACATAAAGTTGTCAGTTCCAACTTTGAGAAATGTAGTTCATGGGATTAATGTAACTGAAGTGAAGAATTATGTTCAGCAACAAGAAGAACATTACATGTCAATTTTTCAGTCCGGACATGAAGACAGACACAACTGAGATGGCTTCAATCCACAAAATAACTGTGGAAAGTTCTTCAAGATGTTTGGAACAAACTGCATGCCAAGTACCTTGAAAAATAGTGTACAAGTGCATCCAGGAGAACTGATGCTATTTTAAAGGCAAATTCAATTTAGGTTTTCGTGTTTATAGCACTTTGTGAAATTACTTTATGACATTTTTTTCAAAACCTCCTCATTTTACTTTTAAGGCCTAAATCTTTTGCACAGTACTCTACATGTTCTGGTGTTTCTGCTGGCATGGTGACAAAAAACTGGATTCTTATCATTTTTCTGAGCTGTAATTTAACAAGGTAGAAAAGTAAGGCAACGTTTTGGGGTGGACAAAGAAACGGGCAGAAAGCCATTCTAGCTGTTTGAGTGTTTTCTCTCTGCCCTCCTGTTTGGCCTGTGTCTCTGTGTGTGTGTGTGTGTGTGTGTGTGTGTGTGTGTGTGTGTGTGTGTGTGTGTGTGTGTGTGTGTGTGTGTGTGTGTGTGTGTGTGTGTGTGTGTGTGTGTGTGTGTGTGTGTGTGTGTGTGTGTGTCCGCTGTGTCTTTGCTGTATGGAGTGCAGTCAGATCAGATAATCTCTTTCACTGGCTCCTCTCCTGTTTCTCACATTATCATCCATTATCCCTCCATCTCTCCTCTCCTCCTTTCAGTCCCTTTGTCATCTCTGCCCGACTCCCCCCTTCTGTCTGCCTGTCTGACTCTCTGTATTGGAAAAACTCTTTCACATTCTGTCGCACAACAATATCTCCCATGTGCGCCGCCTGCTCTGTCTCCTTTATATACACACACCTATTTACTACCTCGCTTACTACCTTGTTTCTTTCTCCTTCTTAGGCACACACAGTCACACAAACACACAAAAATGCATAAACTCCCTCTTGCCTCTTGTGCAGCTGTAGGAAACAATGCACAGGAATGGGTGTGCGGGGTGCGGAGGGGGGTAAAGTTGCTTTTCAGAGATGTCAGGGACATCCTGTTACACACACACACAGAAAGAGGATGTTGGCTGGACAATGGATAGGTCTCAGGAGTGTTAGTGTGGAAAGGGGCCCTTCCATACCACACCTACCACTCTCTATACACTGATCTCTCTTCTGTAAAGTGTTTCTTTCCTACATGCAATCCACTATATCTACTTTTTATACCAAATTCAGTGTTTCGCCATATATTGTATTCGCCATATATTGTATTTAAATGACAGTAACATCACACAATGTCTGTCTGGCCTCAACAGAGAAGCGGATTTCTTTTCCCAAATGTGAGGGTGTGTGTTTGAATACAGGGCAGGTGTACAAGTGTGTGAATGAGTCTTTGTATGATCTGTGTGGGGAAGCAAAACAGAGACGGAGTCAGAAGTGCAACAGTGGGGTGAAGAGTTCACATAGAGAGGCGAAGAAAAAAAGAGAAAAATTCAACTAATTTCTAGAAATGTCAAATGTACTTGTTTGTCCAACCATATTTGACACTTCAGCCGGATCATTTATAACATACAAAATTCCACAAGTCAAAAGTGGGACGAGGATGTTACAGGGTGTTTTACTTACTATGCAACTGCTGGTATGGACTATGTCACATCTTTATCTGTTACATAGGATCCTCTGTTTTTGATCTGCTTGTCTTTCCTGAAACTGTGATTCAGTTTTCTTGACTTAGACATTTCAAGACTTTGTGACAAAACACGAGAGAGGCTTAAGTCAGGGAACAATGCAGCTTATATCTGAACTAGAACTGAATCAATCAGTTGATTCATTGAATCTAAATGAAAGTAAACAAAAATAATAGTTTTGGACTGTTTTTCAGATGAGCAATGTGGGCTCAAATGTAATGGACAGTTTTCACTTGTTTTGCCATAGACCCCCAAAAAAAGGGAACAAACAAGAAAATAATCAGATTAATCCGTAATTCATAAAATTGTTAGCTGCTGCAGAGATATGAGTATGACAAAACACAAATGTACATCTACTGTTACGTTATTCAAGAGCTGATGAATGCAGGCAAGGGTCACTGTCACCCTTTTAGAGGTTGATCAGTAAATGGGCAGGCAGAAGTAGCTAAGTGGAAAATAAACAAGAGAATAATGGCACATCTTACCTATTTTTTACACATGATTCACCTGGCTAAAGGATGTAGTTTTTAGTGTAGGTTAGTTACCTTCAGGAAGAATAATTTTAGTCCTGCACCCCTAAATTCTGGTTGGCAGAATAGACCAAAATGATACCTCAAAGAGCACTTTTTTTTGAAGCATTTTAAGAATGACCAGATATTTAGGTGGGAAGATTCAGGGGCAATTTTTTTCCTTCTTTTTCAAAATATATTTTTAAGACTCCACAAGCTTTTCTTTCCCGTGGTTCACAGTTTGGGTCTGTGTTTGCCCGAGGAACCGAGATAAGAGTGAAAACTTTAGGTTTAGGGTCATCCAAGCGCAGAGTTACCAAAACACATGATGAGGAGGTTTTGTTAGCTTTATTCAAAACTTCCACCATCTGCAACGTAGGACACAGAGATGAATGGAGCCGCAGAGAGAGGGACAAGGAGAGTGCAGAGAAAAAGAGGGGAGGAGCGATGGAGGGCGAGAAGGAGCAGTGCCCGGTGCTATTGTCCTGTCTGTCAGTTGCTGGAGGGGAAGAACAAAGAAAACTAGTGGGCTGTGGCGTATCACATGTCTGTCTCACTCTTTCTGACTCTTTGCTCTGTTATTCACTCACACACTCGGTACATTCACTCCAGGAGATGTGTGACTCCTCTGCATTTGTCCTGCCGCCCAGCCCCCCAGCCCCCCACCCCCTATTCTTCTCATTCTTGATCTCTTCCCCCAATCACCTCCCCTTCATGCTGCCTCTGTTTACCCCCCTCCAGATCCAACCTCCCCCCTCAGAAGCAGGTGGGGTTGGAGCAGGTGGAAGGCAGGCCTATACGAAGGTACAGGAGGAAAAGAATGAGGAAAGGTGGGAGGAGGAAGAGACCCCTTAACTACCCCACAGGAAGGGAGGTCACTGCAAGGCCAGTACACCCCACACCTGTGCCTTAGAGCCAGGGAGGGGTGGATAGAGGAATGAGGGGGGGGGGGGCACCTGTCCCCAGGGGAACTAGAGGAATGAGGGACGAGCTTAAAAAACACGAAGGGAAGAAGATAGAAATACACACTTGCCCTCTGACCTTTCAGGGGATGGAAAAAGCTCTGTACCTGGCTTTTGCAATGGTGGAGGTAGAAGAACAAAGGTGGTGGAGCACAAAACCAGTGTGTCACAGGATACTCCTCTGTGTTTATATGATGACCACATCATGAGTAATGTTTCAACTGAAAATATTATTTTTCTTGTGCTGCTCCGCTGGCGCTTCATGGTATTTATCTGCATCCCCCACTTCCAAGATGGCCTCTGTAATCGTCAGGCCACCCAGCACTGCAACCTGACAAGATTCATACGATGAAATGTTTCGCCAAATGAGTTAATTGTTATGGTAACCAATCGCTGCTCGGAGAGTCATTCACTGGACTACTGCTAACTTCCATGACATAACTATGAAACTTTCTGAGAGCCTTCGATAGTTTAACAGCTAACAGCTCTTCTCTTCTCTTCTCTTCTCTTCTCTTCTCTTCTCTTCTCTTCTCTTCTCTTCTCTTCTCTTCTCTTCTCTTCTCTTCTCTTCTCTTCTCTTCTCTTCTCTTCTCTTCTCTTCTCTTCTCTTCTCTTCTCTTCTCTTCTCTTCTCTTCTCTTCTCTTCTCTTCATAGTCTGTGCACTAAAAAAATATTTTGTGGGACAATTTTCCCCTGTAAAGTTGAGGGAACATTTGTTGCTTCCAGAAACAGTCCAATAAAAACAGAACTCTGCCACTGCTTTCTGTCATCTCTTGCTTTTTCTCCCTCGCTCTCTTTCTCTCTATCTCTCTCTTTCTGCCTTCTTTCTGGCACTATTTATTTTACAGCTTGTCATCGCTTCTAAACAAGGCTTACCATTCTTCCTCATATTCCAAAACACTGAGATCCAGCGTTGCACACAAATGTTGACCTTATTACAAACATGGTAAATCAACTTAAGGCAACTTAATATAACTGCATGTCGCATGTAATATCTGAAGTTTGCACGGACTATTTATTCAACGCAAACTTTCTTCAGCATGTGATCAAATTTCTTGTTGAAAATATCTGTATGTGTTTAGTGAAAGGATCCCACTGAACAATGTAACACAAACTAAACTGGTTTATTGTGTTGAATGGTCAATTTGACTCGTGTGGGAACACATCTCCTTCTGAAAATGAACAGTAATTGACAAAATCATGAGTTCAATCCATCATTTTAGTGGCCAAAACGAAAAAAGACAAAAAAGAAACAGACAAATGACAGATAATAGTTTCACATAACCATACCTGTAATGTATTCCCCGCTATGCACATACAGTACTTTTCATACTTTTATCATAGCATCCTCTTATTTTGCTACTTTATGTGTCCCTTGCTTTCACATGGTCTGAATTGGCATGTCTGCTTTATTTTCATTCATAAAACGGAATATTTTCCTACATTTGCAGTAATGTTAACACATCAATGTGCACAGGTACAGTGTTGCAGTTCACAATAGAGGTGGAGATTCCCACATGTAAACCCAAAATGTTGCAGATGCACGGACAACACAAAAGTGACATCTCATTTGAAATCTAGCCTGATTTAATGTGAGCTGTTTGAGGATTACCACTCTCCTATCTGGTCTGTCTTTGAGGATCACAGCAGGTCTTTGTCATGTTAATCCAGTAATTCCTGGCACTCTATTAGCAAGGCTGGATCAGAGTGCACACGCAAGGACAAACTACCTCTGAGTTGATTGGTTGGGACTCTTGTTCAGCTGATATTACATGTGTTTGATGAGAAAAGCGCCCACTTTGTAGATTCTGTAGTGTGTGTGTGTGTGTGTGTGTGTGTGTGTGTGTGTGTGTGTGTGTGTGTGTGTGTGTGTGTGTGTGTGTGTGTGTGTGTGTGTGTGTGTGTGTGTGTGTGTGTGTGTGTTCCTATCTGTGACAGACACACTGATTTTCTGTTATGTCATGTGTGACTGATAGTCACGCTTGTCCACTGATAGTTACAATCTTCAATTTTCTTCTGAAAACCTTTTGAAATCCCCCAGAATCTTCCTCAGTGACACTGGATAAATTAAAGTCCTAAACTTCCCAGGCCCAGCACACAATATGTTACATAACGCTTTCTTAGGGTGCTTTCACATTGAGTGAGTAGCACTTTGATATACTTTGGATTTCTTTAGAGTGAAACCTTTTTCTGGAAATTTGTGTGGCTTTAAGTTTTACTTTGTAGGAAAACAGGTTTAATATACATATTGATGATAATAAGGAAACTTTAGCAGTCTGACAGAATAAAATGTGTAAAAACATTTTCTTTTGTACAGTATTTTCTGCCATTATCAAAGCATCTATCTTATTTGGGACTATTACCTTGTCACATTTGATTAAATTTGACATTTTACCAACATTTTACAGTCAGTAGACAACGTATGAATTAATGTAATTGTTGGCAATTGTAAAAAGTTAACATAGCAACGTATTGGGTGTAAAGTGGCACCTCTGTCTCTTTTGCTCAGGTGAAGTATCTTCAGTGTCCAGTTTAGCAGAAATGGATCATTGCATCCCTTAGAGGATCCATGCGTGTCCACATTGCACAAAGGGATGAGATGAGAGGTTAATACTTGCAAGGGAGACAAAGTCTTTCATCCATCGTCATCATCTCTTTTCCATATCTTACTTCTTCCATCCCTCTCTCCTCTTGCTTGTCAGTGGCGCATAATCTCAGTTCCTTCATTTTTCGGTCACGTGTTGCCCATTATCTCATTTCAGGAGAAGCAGTTTGTTTTTCATGGGTGAATTGAAAAGCAGGCAGATCTAGTTACATATGTTTTCAAACCCTTTAAAATGACACAATACTCTGTGTGTAGGATATAAAGATGTTTTGATTTTTGTCTCCTTTTAAAGGAATAGCTCAAGTTGCACAACATGGGATTATAAAACACATGCCCAACTTCTGTTTAGCCATTGATGCCAGGATCTTGGACTTTTATTCACAGAGAATCCAGGTCCTGAAGTGCAGTCATAAACATCACTCTTATAAACCACAGAAAATGACCAAACCTGCTTTAACTCTTTACGTGGGTAAAACTACAATATTGTTTGTATAGTGAAGATACAACAAGCAGACAACACAAGAAAACTGGTGCAACTTCACAATATTTATTTTCCCTTATTTTGACTCATTTGAGGTTCCTGCTTTAATACATAATATTATAAGAACTGAATAAGATTACTATACTTACAATAGTAGCTGCTTGTTTACCCTCTTACACTACAGCCACATAGTGTCAGGCTTGTGTCAAACCCAAGAAGGGAGAGCAGAGCAAGGTTAGATAATATTATTAATCAATTTACACCAACAGGACACATTCAACACTATTATTTATTTTGATGTCCTCAAACTCAGAAACAGAGACAAGTGTTTTTTGTTTTTTTGACATGACAGAAGAGTTTTTTTCTTTTGCTACTCTTATTACTTTTAAGTTACTTTTTGTGTGTAAGCTACAGCAAACCGTGCACAGAAGACATACGCATCATTTTATGTGCAAAACAATACAGAAGGACAGTTGTTCCATACGAACTGAAAGACTGTTTGATAGGCAGATAACATGGCCCCCTCAGCTATTGACCGGATGCAGTCTGACTTTAACTTTTCACTCCTGCCATAGGACACCTCCAACCTTTTGACCTCCTGCTTGGTTTTTGTTCTTCCTCTTTCCTTTTGTTTTGCCACAAAATAGACATCGTAAGAGAAACTTTCCAGATGGTGACAGGGAAATATATTGCTCTCCTACATACCATGGGTACCATA
>NW_027210600.1:9057500-9120000 GCF_029030835.1 Brachyistius frenatus
AACAATATTGAGATTTTCTGAAATGCACAAATTGACACAAACCAAGCCATTTTTTTTAGACAGGTGAACTGATGCAGGACAGGTTATAGTAAAATGAGAGAGAGAAAGCTCTATCAGGACAGAAAAAAAAAAGAAGCCCTGTCAGGACAGAAAAAAAAAAAAAAAGCCCTGTCACCTGGCGTCATGAGGATTCAGCTGGTGACAGTTGGAGTGAGGTGTGGTGGATTAGTGAAAGCTGTTGTCATCCCACAGGTCAGAGGTTCACCTGGTCAAGGTGTCTGGGAGGTGTGAAAGACAAGAGGCTTTTAATGGCTTACATTTCACTCACATACAGGAAAATGTCAGTAATTATTAACAGCATTAGAGATAAACAGACTAGAGTAAAAACATGTTTATGCCATGCACACACACACACACACACACACACACACACACACACACACACACACACACACACACACACACACACACACACGTGATGTGCTCCCTTGAAGCCTGAGGGAGGAGGAGGAGGAGCAGAAGACACTCTGCTGCAGGTATACTACGCCTCGTCTCCTCAGTTCATCACACTCTCTGCCTTGTGGCTGTGATTAGTTGTCACTCGGCCTGTCATATTAGAAAGGAAAAGAGGGAGGATAAGTAATATAATACATGAAAGTTAATACAGGTGTAGGTCATAGTAGTTCATCATGTGTTTGTCACCATGCATTGGGGCTGCTGAAGAAAAAGGTCCTCTATTAAAAGTCTCATTTTTATTTTTGTATAATAAAATTCCTTCAAATTATGTATGTATGCTTGTAATAATGCCTTTAAATTATGATGTATAATTACAAAATAGATTACAAAACTCTGACATTCTCACTTTCAAATAAATTCCTTTTCAAAGAATTTTTTTAAAGCAGCTGCATCGGTCTATATCTTAAAGGATAATTCCAGTTTATCATAATCTGTTTTAACTTTCTTAACATTCTTTTTATTTGTTATAAATTTGTACTAAAATTCAGGTTGAACTGCATAGTGATTTGATATAATGGTGGTTTTGATTTTATAGTTTAACTCCTGGCAAAAAATGCCAACATTTGGAAAGTGAATGGGTCAGCTATGACAACAGTTTCAATGATAATTTTACTGTTCACTTTTTTTTACTGTTCGTTATCACTCTCTTTACATTTTTGGTTTACCAGGGAGATTGTTTAAAATGTCGAATTGCTCGTGTTACTTATCCCAATAATGTTAAACCTGACATCTGGATTCAATGTTGAAACAAACTGAAGGTTAGAAACCAAAAGTGATCAAAGGAAACAAGCAGAGAGACCTCAATAGTTAGCTACTTGTTTGATTCCTGAGGGAGGAGTGGTTCTAGAAGAAGGGAGAAAGTGAGGGAGGGGGAGAAAGGAACAAGTAGAGGTAGAGAAAGATGAGAGCGGTGGCGAGTCATCTGTAGTTCCCATGGTCCAGAGAATGAGCTGCTTGTGCTCACATGGTTGAATATGTGTGTGCGTGTGCATTTGTGTGTGTGTGTGTGTGTGTGTGTCATTAGAGTCCCCCAGAGCGCTGAGACCAAAGGGGTCTCACTGTGACACCTATTATCCCCCGAAACATGACACACCACCAGGGAGAGAGACGGACAGAGTGAAGGCGCTGCAGCCTACATTTCACTTGTTTCTGCTTCTATTAAATTGACTGTTTGCCTGAGTTGTCTGTATGTGCCTGCGAGTGTGTGTGTGTGTGTGTGTGTGTGTGTGTGTGTGTGTGTGTGTGTGTGTGTGTGTGTGTGTGTGTGTGTGTGTGTGTGTGTGTGTGTGTGTGTGTGTGTGTGTGTGTGTGTGTGTGTGTGTGTGTGTGTGTGTGTGTGTGTGTGTGTAATGTGAATGTTTTGGCATTTATCAGCATCTGCTGTGTGGGTTAATATGCACACACACTGGCTGAAACTGAGACTGCACTGCAGCATGAGTTTATGTCTGTGCGTATGAACTCCCTGTGTGCATATTTCTGTGGTAGAAGGTGAAATGTAGCAGATCGCTGTGCTGTGCCAGGTGTTTGCCTTGGCCACACTTCTAAGGCCCTGACACACATTTTACGGAGTCCTTGGGGAAATGGTGTAACGGTTTGGGGGGCGGTGTGTCTTGTATGAGGAATGGGAGCAGTTTAAAGAAAGGGAATGCAATATTTTCCCTCTCTGTGCATTTCGCCCACACAATTGTCTTAAAGTCATGAAACTATATTAAATGTGCTCGGGCTCAGTTTTGCAATCCTTTCACACTCATTACTTGCAATTATGAGAAGGGACGGGACGGGCTGTTTTAAAACTACAGAATCGTACATATTGCACCTTTAAAGTGCAAATGTAAAGCTCTAACTAAATACCCCATGTTTGCATGTCAAAGTTAGTTACATTATGTATTTCTTTGAAATGTGTGGTAGCAGGAGACTTAAAGGGACTTTTTGGTGTTCATATATTCATTGATGTCTGTTCACTCACATTCGTGCTTACACCAGTAGAATCTTTGCAGATAACTGCTTGTGTGTGTCCAGATTTTGGGATATTATCACTGTTATTTCTACTTTATTCCAAATAGTGCAGATGGAGAGCATCACATTTTGTGTATTGAGCTCTTCTGTGCTGTAGCAACATGTTTTCCAGTTATGTTGGATAATCAACAGACCGTGCTTTGACCAGCTTTTATTTTAACACATTTCTAGCAATACTTACTTTAAAAACTTTTTACAGCGTGTTCCACTAGTCCTCAATCAGTAACGTGGGAAAAAAAAAATATTACCATGTTTTATTATCCCTACATGATTTATCATACCACTACTTCTAACCAGGCATCTGCTTTCCATCTGATTGACTGTGTTTCCTTTGTGACACATACACAAACCAAACACCAGCAACCAGAGCATGCTTGCTAAGAGTAAAACACTGACACGTAACCCAGTTTGTTAATTAGGTTGTGCTTGCTGTCAATATGACCATAAAGTAAGTAGGATAATTCGTTTTGGATGTTTACAGGATATTAATCCATGTTGTTACAAACACAAGCACCGTATTGCCTTACTCAATCAAATTATTACGCAGCATGTAAATGCGCTAACTGTAATTCGCTCTGGATAAGGGTATCAGCTAATTGCCTGAATGTAGATATATACAGATAGTATATGAGAAAAGAGGTAGGGAGACTGGGGTTTTCTGGGTTTACTGCATCCTGTGAGATTGGTTAAAGTGGATGCTGAAGATGGAGGAGTGTTTCTTTAACAGTATTTTGTTGTTTCTTGCTACCACTGTTCATACCTCCAGACTACAGCCGCAAGAGTCTGAAGGTGGGAACAGCGGTTGGAAAATACCCCGAGTGGTTGTGGCAGAGGTGCTGTAGAAGTTGTCAGGAGGCGAGGGTGGAGGGGCTGGGGGTGGTCAGGGTGTCAGGGTGCTGCAAGGCTAGTTGGGGTAAGAGTGTATGTGTGTGTGTGTGTGTGTGTGTGTGTGTGTGTGTGTGTGTGTGTGTGTGTGTGTGTGTGTGTGTGTGTGTGTGTGTGTGTTTGGGTGGGGTGGGGTGGGGTGGGTGTACGGTTGATATAAGTGGAGGCTGTTTGGAGGGGGTCGACTTGAGACATTTTAAACCCTGGCTCCTCTCTTTCTATAGGCCTTATCAGGTTTCCAAAAAGGCTGCCAGCAACAAAGCAATACAGAGCCAAAAAAAAAGGGGTGTATAGTGGTTGCAAGGGGTAAGAGTAAAGGGGGGTAAAGTGGGTCTGCAGGGAGAGAGAGGAGGAGAGGAAGGGGGTAGGAAATAAAGAGATGTGGGGAGTGGGAGGGGGTGAGAGAGGAGATGGTGGAGAAAAATAACTGCAGACAGAGGAACTCTAAATAGGAGGGAAACAAAGTAGAATGGGTAAAATGAGGGACAGATGAAGAAGAGATAAAGGGAGGCAGGAGGATGACGAAGGCAAGGAAGAAGAAACAATGAGGAAAGAGGGAAAATACAAAAACATTGGGGCCCATGTCTGAAAGTCAAAAAAGTGCCTGTCTTTCTGTCTCTTTCTCTCCCTCTTCCTTTCTTTCTCCGGGAGCCGTCAAAATAATGGATTGTCACGCTAAATGGCCGGATACAAGAGGGCAAAGGGGTTGCCTGGGTGGGGGAGCTGGGAAGGAGGGGGTAATTGCAGGAGGCAGGGGGAGGAGGGCAGTTTGGATCGACAGAGGGGGCGGACAGACTGACGAGCCGGGTATGCTTCCAAGTCAATTTATTCCCTATTAAGGAGCACGGCCAAAAACAACATGAAAGACCGATAATCATTCTGATTCTGAGATTAGGTTTTCAGCAGTTTTGCTTTCCTGCTCTGTGATCCTTTTGGCTTTGTGAAATAACTTGGAAACCCAGTAGTAACCCACACATACCTCAGACGGACTTTTGAGAGTTTGCTAAAACATTTTTTTTGTTTGACAGCGATGATATTTTTATATTTGACAACGCATTTTCAGTGGTTGGGCTCAGGCTGCAGATCATGCAACATCTCATTTTTTTAAATGGCACGAATGGACACGTAAGGTTTTTACGAAACACCAAAAGAGCCTTTGGTCTCTATTTAAATTCTAGACTGCTACTTTTTTTCTCCTGACTATAATTTGGCAGGTTTCTTTAATATTTTTGAACATGTAGAAATGTGTCTTGGCTGTTGCAGTATTTTTTAAGCATACTTTTCCTGGCCCAGCAGTATGCCGGTCATTTTGGGGATTTTTTTTTTTTTTTTAAAGCCTCTGGATAAGATTGGCTTTGAGGGTAAAATACAATACAAGCTTCACAACACGTTCTCCCCATCAGTGGCAATTTAATGTCTACGTTTAATAGACAAACTATGTCTACCCCAAACTTAACTGTCAATTCTGTGCCCATGACCATTGATTTTACATCGTGTGCCCTTATCTGTTTCACCACTGCCCATAGTAAGAGCAGGCGGTTATAAGAAATTGCACTGTTTTTAACAAAGTTCTCCTCCAAGTACCTGCTTGCCAGGGCGATGAAACAATGTGCCACTATAAAAAACATCATGTCGAAGACTGTATGCGTTTTCAAGAATAATTTGCTGCTCAATTATTCATGTGTTTGTGAATAAAGTTTCAATCTATATCAGACACTATCTGTTTTTCTAGCAGCTGTATGTGGATCGAGCGGTTCACCCTTGATCATTTTTCTGCAAGCCTTCACATCAATGTGGTGCTTTGATGTATATTTGATGTATCTCAATGTCCAAACATAAAGATATCTCTATTGTTACTTATACTGACAATACAGGACAGTGTGTGTGTGTGTGTGTGTGTGTGTGTGTGTGTGTGTGTGTGTGTGTGTGTGTGTGTGTGTGTGTGTGTGTGTGTGTGTGTGTGTGTGTGTGTGTGTGTGTATGGGAGCATGTTAAAGTTGCTGTAATTGTTTACTGTCAGTTTTACTCATCCAACTGTACCTACAAATACAAAACTGAAGAAAAGGTTGTGGTTTACAACCTTTATGTTAACCTCATAATCACTCAACATTTGTGGAAAGGTATGCAGCTGATATGTTTCATTTCCCCAATCTCCTCACACACATCAAAAGAATGAAAACAAAGGGGGAACGTTGGGGAAAGGAGTAAAAATAATGTGAACTGGAAAAGTTTGCATATATCGAAAATACGGGTCTGACAAAATGACTGCAGTACAAACAAAACTTTTTTGAACAACTGACATATTCATGCCTATTGTCTGCTCAGGATCATCGTACAGGCAGTGATGTCAGTCCACTAGACATAGCACACTCTTTATGAACATGGCTCTTAAAAACCTTTGGCACAGTGTTGAAGTCCAACATTAGTATACAAACTGACTGCAAATTTGTCTTGCTGAAAGTTCTGGCTTCATGTTACATGGCTTTCCTCTCATTTGTTTCTTCTTGCTCTTCTTATGGCTTAATCCACAAAAAGAAATGGATGAAACCAAATTTTCAACATGACAAGTTTCCAGTCAGGCCATAAAGGTTACTGTAACTAAAATCCCAAAAAAGAAAATACCATGTTATCTTACCTGTATATACAAAGTATTTATTGAAATGTTAAGACATACTTCACTTCCTAGTTCCCCCCTTTTCTTTGAATGACTTGTTCCTCTTCACAGATGTGGGTGGAAATGTCTTCCAGGAACAATAAAAGGGTTCGGACTTAAAGTAGACACAAATTATCTGCATTCCCTGTTCTCTCGTTATAAATTCTCCCACAATCTTCCTCCCCATCCTTGGGGCTTCTGATTTCCCCTGGTCTGTTTGCATATAACATGCTTTTGATTTACACCCGGTCCCTTGTGAATGTGAGTGTGTATCTGTGTTCGGTCTTTGCTTTTCCTGCGGCCTCGGAGTGAATGCCTGCATGTTTGGGTGCATTTGTCTGGGTTGTGAAACAGGAAGGTGAGCCTGACCACGTCCCATGGTGACGTACTTTAACAATGTGTATTCTGCTTCCAGAAATGTGTCTCTCTGGGACTGTTGGGAGAGTTGGCCATGCATTCATTGCATCCTCCCCCGATGCTCTGTACTGCTCTCATCTGAGAAAGATGAGATGCTGCAATACCTTTATAATGGATTGATGGTGCCTGCGGGCCTCTCAGTGATTTGAAATACAACCAAACATGGTCTCTGTGCAGCGCTTCAAACAAAGATACTCCTTTTTTTTCTGGGCATTTCTTCAAACAAGCATAGACTTTTCTATGTTTGGCTCCAAAGCAGAGCAAAGTCCTCATCAAGCAAAGGTTAGCTCTGACAAAGACCATGTGTGGTTGAAACCCTATGTACAACAAACCAACACAGGGACCATCAGTCTATTGACAGTAGAGCGCTCTTTCTCATTGACCTGGACCTCAGATCTAGTTTAACACCTGGTGACTTGTTGCTTTACAGAAGTTGCTGCTGTTACTTTGCAGTGAGCAGCAGCATTTTTGTACTACCATTGATTTTTATGATCGCACTTCAAACACATCATCTTTTCATCCACTTGTGTATGCTGATAACACCATGGTCTTCTCAGAAAGTAAGGAGGGCCGTGTGGTGCACTTGTTTATTGGATATTTTAGTTTGAACTGTATTTCAACTAAATAGAACACTAAATTGTTACAGATATGTAAAATGGAAAGAAAATGGGTCTTCCATACACATACACTTGTCAGGCTCTAGTCCGCATGCTCATTTTTTTTTTTAAGTTTTAATATTTTGACTAAATTATCATCTATCATCTATCATGCAAATATTTTCTTCCATTTCAACTATGTTTTGTGTTTGTTTCTGCTTGTTGACAGAAAACTAGTCTGAAGGTAAAGAGAAGTTACAAGTGACGGGAAGCTTTGCTGTGGTTTTTCCCTACTGGTGAGTCATCCACATGTCTGTTGCTTTATCGGCAAATTAAATTCTTGAAGGTCTTCTTCAGACTCTGCACTGAATGAATCCTTTACCTTAAAAGATTTGCTGCATTCATAATTCAATAAACCAAACAGAGCATTTTTCACTACATCTACTGCTCCTCCTTGTAAACCTAGTCTCAGATGTATTAAACTGAAGAAACATTAAAAGTCATGGTCAGTGAGCAGATTTATGTTATATATAACTTTTTTACTGTAACAATGGTAACCTCAAATTAAATGAATTTGAATGAGATCACATGCCGCTGATGTGACATGCTCATGGCTCATCAATGGCATGCAAACATGCGCAAATGATAAATCAAAATTCATTCTGAATTCATTTTGTATCTGGTAAACGCTCAAAAACATGAGTCTCATTGTACTCTGCTTTGGGGCTCACACCTACAGGGAAAGATGCTTATCTTTAAGGGTTCTGTCCGTGTGTCTAGGTTTTCTCGGTGTGTGATAATGTTATTTGTAGTGCTGCATCTCATCTCATCTTATCTTATAATTTAATCGGAGACTCCAGCATGAATTTATTGTTTTGAAAACGTAAGAATTTAAACCACATTCACAGCCTCATACTGTATACACACTGTCCCCTCAGGCATTTACATACATGAACACATTATTAACACTGTAAATACAAGCGGCAAACAAAGGTATGTGTGCAAATGCATTAGTGCAATCATGCAAACACAGGCTTGTGCACTACAAACAAGTGCAGATTCCTTATCAGTCTGTTGCACTGGAACTCCCAGGCCACTCCTGGGACACACACACACACACACACACACACACACACACACACACACACACACACACACACACACACACACACACACACACACACACACACACACACACACACACACACACACACACACACACACACACACACACACACACACACACACACACACACACACACACAGTGGGTGTTTTTGCCAGCCCTTTCCTCTCTGGTCTATTTCTGAGGCGACGAGAAAATGATCAAAGCTATGCGGCCAGACTCCAGGAATGACCTTCTAACTGTCTCAGGTGTCTCTTATTACACACACGCAAATACACACATATACACACCGTCATTTACGCAGCCAAACACACACACACACACACACACACACACACACACACACACACACACACACACACACACACACACACACACACACACACACACACACACACACACACACACAAGACAAAACCAAGCTCATACTGGTCATTGGTCTGATAAATACAACTTCAATCGAGAAACATACTCCAAATCCTCATGTGTCTATGCATTTCCTTCACATTAGCATCTGTACTGTGTATGTGTCCCTCCTCAAATCCCCACCACGTCCGGCGTGTTGAGATACATTTAAGTGGAGGTTGCTGCAGGGACATGTTGGTGTCAAGTATCTGCTGCTTGTCACCCATTTTTCTTCACATCTTTTTTTACTTTCAGTTCCTAACTGTGGCCTCTTCATTCACAGGTCTGGCCTAAGCACATACAGAAGTATACTAAATGTTTATTTTTAAATAAACAGTTGATATCCACAGGATATACTGTTGTTTACAGTCACACACACACAGATCAACCTACACAACAAACTGTAATCATTATTCAGTGCCATAACTGACATATTAGTATTTGCTGGCTGAATGAAATATATAAACTAGAAGCTACATAATTTAGTTTTACTGAGACATTCAACTGCTCATATAATAGGCTACTACATAACAGCTTGTGGTCTTCATGAATTGATTACATAAACAATATTCTTGATTTCATCACTAGTAATTCAAACATTATAATATCTTGATCCTGATATGAGCACCAGGGGGAAGAAAAACAAACAGCACATTTTTAGCTTGTGGCCCAATCTTGTATGCTTGGAGTAATAGGACTAATCAGTTACGCATACTTTGACTCTCTCACTCATGTGCACGAAGACAAAAGCAAAGCCAAGGCTGTGCAGTTGTCTTCTGCACACCAGAGCAACAGGAAAAGTCGTAGTAATCAAATTAGGTCACGGTGGAATAGTAGTAAACTGTGAAATGTAAATATCCAATGCTTGATTAGTAATGCGGAGCAGCAAGTAAGAAGCAGGATGTTGTAGTAAGTAGCAAGCATGGTTACAGGCCACAGTATGATGTCACTTTTGGTCCTCCACGACACACATTACAAATACTTCTGATTGTCTTTGATGTTCAGCTTCTGCAGAAACATGAGGCTGCCAACCATCTGCAGCCAACTGGGCATCTCATCCACCAATCCCTCACACCGGCCTATGTTTCTCTCTCTGGCTCCCTTCATACAATACTCCCACGGGACAGTCAGCTTCAGCATGATCGCCTGTCTGAGTGTTCCAGGCAGCAAGGCAATATCTGGTCTACACTTCCCTGGAAAGAAATAGATAGATAAATACAGTAGAGATAGATAGATAGGCAGATGGGTAGATAGATATAGATAGACTGTCATATGCATATACAGAATACCATTAAAACTGTATGCCGTGTTCTCTCCACATATATGAGTGTGAATGTGTGTCCAAATGTAAAGGTCAAATCTTAAGCAGTTCTATAAATATTCAAAGGAGATGTGACTCAAGTAGATGCCTGCTCAGATTTCATTCATCAACACACACACACACACACACACACACACACACACACACACACACACACACACACACACACACACACACACACACACACACACACACACACACACACACACACACACACACACACACACACACACACACAGATACACACCTTTAGATGGGTCATAGCCCTGGCCAAGAGCTCCTTTGGTGTATCACCCTTACAGAGAGGTGTTAATAGTTCTATTGAGCTCCAAGCCAACTGATGTCTCTCTCTCTCTACCTCTGTTGCAATGGTTCAAGTTCTTTCAAGTCTCTGCTGATGGTTGGTGGCGCGACCAAACCAGGACCACACACTGGCAACAGTAATGATTTCATATTCAGACCAAGAGGAATATTTGCACACTCACATAGTCCACACTGGATTTCAGCAGCTTCACAAACCTGCTACTATAACCTTCTGTGTACAGAAATTGATTGTTCTTCCACAAATACAGAAGAATTTCTGTATTTGTGGAAGAATAGATATGTAGCAAAAGGCTCTATTTTATTAATTTAGTATGAGAAATAACGATCTCCGTATTGTTGCATCGGTTACTCCCTGCCGTATATCCATTTCTCAATCTCCTCTCTTGTGTATTTGTGTTATTTTCTCTGTCTCAGGCGCTAGGTCATGGGTCAGAAAGCACAGAGGTGATAAATGCTTCCAGGTCACCTCTCCTGTCTCTGGGGGTCACGGAGAGGCTTTCTGCAGTGACAGCAACAACATGATCATTCAGCTGCAGCACCAGAGCTGAACCTCTTGACCTACTCCGTCCTTCACTGTCTCTGCTCCATCAGCCTTATTCAGTGTCCCCCAATAACGTTATCAATAAAAAAATCCAAACAAAGGGGCCACGCAAAGCCCAAAATTCAGAGTACAAGACCAGAATTTATCAGGTCTTACAACACAGGGACAAACCTTGAGTTACTTAATTGTTGGAGTTTTCCTATGCAGGTCACGGTTTATTTATATCAAACCATCAAATCAGTGTGGTCGCGACTCTAACAATCAGCCGCTCACGTGGGAATTGTTGACTTGTTGGGTTTCTTTGTATAATGTTGTAAAAAAAAAAAAGAAAAAAAAAAGACTTTACTATGTTAAGAACCCTGAACAAACTTGTTGGGTTGTGATTTGGCGCTGTATAAATACAATTGAATTGAATAGAATTAATATCTGTGTACATAGCAGGAATTTATACATATAATCTCACATCAGTTTAAAAGGTTTATTAAGGCTCAAAATATCAATTTTCTGCCATGATTTAGGCACATAATGTAGTTCAATCTACTGTCCCCAATTCTTCACAATTTTTAGTACATTGATAAATTGATATGGGAGGAAAAGAGCAAAGCATGGTTATCTTAACTCTCATTATCCCTGCACACACATTACAAATGAACAAAAAACAATGAAATTCCAGAAACTTTGACTTTCAGTCATGTTAAGAGGTCCATGTTACTGTATATTTTTACACTGTACACTCACTCTGTATTTTGAAAATGTAAACAACCCAACCTCTCTCAAGCTGATCAGCTCCCGTCTCCCGCTGAGAATCAATGCCTTGTGCTTCAGCTGCCTCCACTAAAACTAATCTAGTTGACTTTCATAACTAGCATAATCTGATTATAAATCCCACACAGTACAGTGTGACAGAGGTCATAAACAGCTTGCTGAGAAATGCCACAGCACCGTGTTCTGACTTAAAGTGTTCTCCTGTAAGCAGGAGATTACACACTCAGCTGTGTCCCTGAAAAACACAAAAGTCTGCATAGATTGTTTATAGTAATAAGAGCCTCTTTCTTTCTCTTTATATGCCTATAAAGACTTTAAATCTCCCATTTGTGAATCTATTTAGAAACTAAATTGTGATTTGAAGTTGTTAGTGTTTGTTTCAGTCCTCTAAAAAGAACATTTGATTATTTGTGCTCCCTGTTGTCCAAACACAGAAGTGTAAATATAAGTTTTTATCTTGTTCATTGAACAAACCAATAGAAAAATGTTCATGCAGTCTGTTGATTTTAGTCTTTCTGTGGTACTTTGTTGTTTCCCCATGCCAGGGAATATATTTTTGTTAATATACATCAAAATAGAGCCTAGTGTATTCAGATTTTTGTTAATTCGGTGGTAAGTTTTAGCATTGGGATTTACTAATAGTAATTCATGTTCCATGTTGAACTTAAGTGCCTCATATCCTCTTCCTGTACCTCAAATTGATGAATGTTTATGTTTAAACTCGCTCTGACATATGGTGTGTTTCTGCTGCAGCCACCACAGAGGAAGGTCCTCCCCTGGTTTGTTTGGGTTAGACAGCGGGGGAATGAGAGGGGGGAGGACACGGAGATGGGGCGGAGTGGGAGGTGAGGGAATGATGACAGAGGAAAGGGGGGGGGGGGTGAGCTCAGACAATGCTCTCTGAATTTTAAAAAGGGAATTGAGAAAGGCAAGGGAGAAGGGGAGTGGAGATTCAGAGGAGGGAAAGGGTGGGTAAAGGAAAGAGGAGAGAAAGGTGGCAGAAGGAGATGGGGGGGGGGCAGTGGTGGGTGATGGGGCAAAGGGGAGGATAATTAGAGGCAGGATAGGAGCGGAAGGGGAATGACGGGAGAAGGAACAGAAGGAAAGTGAGAAGAATGGGAAGGGCTGAGTCTGTGCAAATAGGGAATAAAAGAATGAAGGAAGGGAAGGAAAAAGATGGGAAGATAGAGGGGGGAGAGGGAGGGGGATGAGGAGGAGGAGGAGGGCAGGGACCTTGGGGTTACATTCCTGAAGTGCAACCAGCCTGGTGCTGCTCTGCTGCCCAATGTAAACACAGGGCAGAGACGTGGACTGACAGCCTGTCACAGCGACTCATGAGACAGAGAGAAAGATGGAGGTGTGCTTCAAAAGAGTATGTGTGAGGAAAGAGAAAGATAAATGGAACAGGAGGAAGGTAAAAAATTAGAGAGAAGAGGAGGGAAATAGTTTTCTAGAGATGTATATACAGAAAGACAGTTTGCCGTGATGTGTATATCTATAGTGTTTATTTTATCCACTGATGGAGTCTTTCATAGACTTCTATGAGGACATGGTCTTCCATCTCTTCTTGTCCTGCCTTTGATGTCATCTCCCTCTGACTCTACAACCTCTTTGCTGCGCTCATTTCTTTTCACTTTTCTTTGTGTAAACCAGGGCTACTCATTCTTCTCCTGGCAGGAGACAGTATGTATTACTGTATAAAAGGATAGTGTTCACATTGCTCTGATTATACATCATGTGCTGAATGCATAAACATTTTTTCCCTCTCAGGAAAGATGGAAATTGAGTTGCTTTTGCAGGCTAACATATGACAAATGTGATCAAGCTTATGTTTGCAGTACTTCAACATAATATTCAGACGTTAAAGTATACACAAGTCCAACTACTAAACTAAAGCTGGAAATTCATCCTCACTTCGTGGTGCTTGTGCTACATCTAGTGGCTGCTGGTCTGCACTGCAACCGAAAAGATTGCAGGGTAAAATTTTAGTTTTTGTAAATACAGTGAACTGCAGGGAGTTTAATGAGAGTGTAATTCTTCCACAAACACACTCAAATTAAATTAAACATGTTTAATATGTAAAAAGGAAAAAAAGTAAAAAAGAAAAGGAGCTAAAGTCCATTCCAATGTCTAACAACCAAGACAAAAAGATACAAGAGCCATAACACGTGTTTCATACAAATTTGGGAAATAAAAGCAGCCATTTGAGATTGTTTGGTAATTCTTCGGAAGGAAAAATAAAAGTCTTTGTATCCAAAACTGTGTAAACAGGGAAACCATTTCACAATTAAATACTAAAAAAATAAAAAACATAATGAAATAAATACTTTAATAATTACATACAAAGGATTATTTAACATGAGAACCTAAGAAAATGTCAGTTGGAAAGAAGACCAAATTATTGAATCATCAGGAAAACAGCAATTTAAATGAAAAAGAAAAATGAAATGTTCCCTTTCTGTATTATTTATTGCACCTTACAAGGGACTCCTTCAATACTGGAACTTACAAAATATTTAGCTGGAACAGCAAAGTGCATTGTGCAGTGTATTTGTTTTTCACAGTTTTCTGATAATTTCTGACACAATTTTAATATATATATAGATATATCTATATATACAGATATATATATATCTATATATATACAGTGATGGGCATTTTATATATAACTATATTTTTGATTTAATAGTCAACAGCCAGCTTAGGGTACATACATTTTTGCCTTTTGAGAAATAGGCACTGTATATAACATAAGGAAAACAATTCCTATATGTATATATATGTATATATATGTATATATACGGTGCCTTTCTTTCGAGGCAAAAATGTATGTACCCTAAGCTGGCTGTTGGACTATTAAATCAAAAATATAGTTATATATAAAATGCCCATCACTAAAGTTAGCAGAACATTAAAACTGGGCTACAAGAGGAAACTGCACAGGGGAATTTTAACGTGCAGCAGCACCATTATAATGTGTCTAAAATGTATGAAACATGGTCCACAAGTGACCTGTTGTAGCAGCTCTTTCAGAGGTCAGTGTAACAATATGAGATGTATTTTCCTGAATCTTCTCTCCTCTTGTTTTTATTGCTCACAACTTACAGTAAGAAGGTGTTTCTATAAAAACAGTTTTCCAGGATGCAACAACAATCTCATCACACACCAATAGAAAAGTTTTTTGTTTTTTTTTAGAAGTAAGACACTTTCAGCTTAATGATGCACTGTCCTTCACGAGTAAATACACTAATGATGAATACTTCCTCAAACACTTCAAAGCTGCATGTGTTGATAGGATGAAGTCCCTGGTGAGTCACAGACTGGTGAGGTCTTTCCTGAGTGTAAGGTGACCAGGTGTTCCCCTTTATATGTGATTTCACATCCCTTGTCCTGCGTCTATTGAGCAATGCCTCACATTTTCATTGGCTCTAGTCTTCAAAAGTTAACACTGCAGGACAGACACTTTTCTCAAATTTGGACATACAGCAAAAACAGAGACATTCCCACTTAAACCCCACGATAGTTGCCAGAAGGATGAGGAAACAGTAGCCAAAATAACTTACATTTACCACACTGCAGCATCGTAACCAAACAGGTCAGCAGACTGGTTGTAATACAGTACCACGTAAGACTTTTGTGACATCAAATTGCTAACTTGTCATAATCTTTGTGCCACATTTGGTTTGTTGGGATATGGTCACCCCACTGACGCGTATTCAATCACAAATGGAACGTACACTTACAGTTGTCTTCCTAGACTGTGCAAAATGTATTATTTGTATTCCGGATAACAATCAGGTATTGTTCTCCATTAGCTCAGCTTCTCAAGGTGCCTCTGGGACTGCTTTCCCTGAGGGCCATTGCCTCCCTGGATGAAATGAGACATACCAAAAGAAGAAGACAAGGTTGAATAAAGTCACTGGGGACTCAGAGACTGTCAACAGACTATAGTAATAAAAATACATGTTGTTGATTAAAAGTTACAAAAAACATTTTCAGGCAACTAGGACATGATTTCCAGCCCTTTCTTAAAAATAAAAAATAAATAAAAATTACATTTATCCATGTAGTCAAAAACATGTTTAGCCATTCAAATGTGGGCAACTGTATTGAACCACTTATTTGTTATTTACATAACTCACTCTTCGTGCCCCACACCATCTCCTGCTGCTGCTCCTGGAAACCAGCAGAGATGTAACTGTAAGCTGCTGCACATTATTAGAGAGTAATTCATACTGACATCTTTGTGTTCTTAACAGCAAATGTATGAAGAACAGCTACGTTTGGACAATCTTTATCTCGGTCCTTACCTCTGTGTCTTGTGTTACATTTCCAGCACCAAACCACCACCACAACAACCATGAAAAAGACAACCAGACAGATGGCTGCTGCTATCACATGAGGATTGAAAGCGTCAGGTGGAGCACCTTTAGGTGAGAACAAATGTGTATCAGAGTCAAAAACATAAGCACTGAAACAGTTTAGTTTAAACCATGAGGCTCACTTTTGTATTTTTCTCATTGGCAGTAGACAAAAAAAAAGGGTTCGTTCCCCTCAATATTTCCTCACTTCGCTAGCCTCTCTGTGGCTCTAAGCAAATACTTGACTTGTATTAGCCAAATAGTCATGATCTAGTAAAAGGGTTGCTGAGGTATGAAAACCTAATCTAATGCAGCATTTGTGGCCACTGTTGCGATACAGTTCACTTGATCCAAGTGTTGGTTAAAATCGCAACATTAATTGGACAGATTGACATGAAATTTTGCACAGGCATTTATGGTCCCCAGAGGATGAAGTCTTGAGAACATTGGAGCTCCTCTGACTTTTCCTGTTGAGCCAACATCAAGTCAAAATTCTTAGTGTTTAGTGCTGATTACCAAATGTTAGCATAATAACACACTAAACTAAGAGGCTATCCAACTAGCTTCTGTAGCTCAATGTCATCCATCCATTATCTATACCCGCTTTATCCTGAACAGGGTCACGGGGGGCTGGAGCCTATCCCAGCTCACTTAGGGCGAAGGCAGGGTACACCCTGGACAGGTTGCCAGCCTATCACAGGGCCAACACATAGAGACAGATGGAAAAAAAGACCATTCACGCCAAAGGGCAATTTGTAGAATAACCAATTAACCTGAGGTGCATGTTTTTGGATGGTGGGAGGAAGCCAGAGTACCTGGAGAGAACCCATGCAGGCACAGGGAGAACATGCATACTCCCCACAGAAAGGCCCAGGCCCGGATTCGAACCCTGGAACTTTTTGCTGCGACCATGCTAACCACTGCACCACTGTGCCACCCATCACATGCCATCACATTCACAAATCTTTTCATTAATTTTGCTGAAAAACTTAGCCAAGCATTCAAAGCAGTGCAGTAGTACTTTAAAATCTCCTGACAGAAACATAAACTAAATTTCACTGAAAGTATGCAAAAATTTCCCTCACACATTCCTTGAAAAGTAGACCTTAAAGAGGATCTATACCAAGGGGTTTCCTGTGGCTTTCACATTTTCCAAAGCTTGCCCAGTGGTTGGACGCACGCGAAAGACTTCGGTAAAGAAATAGTTTTGAGTCCTCTACTCACAGACTGAAACTTGATCCGAAGTGATGTCTCCCACAGAGCAGCTGAACTTCATCTCCTCACCGGAGCAGTTGAAAAAGGCAGTGCTGGTGCTGTTGAAAATCCCGGTAGTACTTTGCACTTCACTGCTGTTCACGATTTTCCACATCTGACTGCTGCTATTGCCAGTCCCAGTTACATTCCACTTCATCTCGGCCTTTGGGTGCCCACCATGAGAGGCACATATGACCAGGCATCTCTGGTCACCACAAACCTTTGAGACCACAGGTTTGCTGTAGGTAGCTGAAGGACAGAGAGAAAGCAATCGCTATAGGTGCTTTATTTTTCGAGTCTGACCAGTACACACAGAGTCCCCTCCCTGTTCAGGCTTTTTGGTTTCTTCCAGCTGGAGAGCTGTGCAGTGATAGCTGTTACATAATTGCATGTAGTATGTTGCAAACTGTGGGGCTAACCACAGTGTGAGCTATGGATAACCAATCTCAGCTCATCACATCACAGCTCATGACTTGATTCATTTACAAGATGCTGAAAGCTTCAGAATTTCCCAATATAAGGTGACTTCAGCGTCAACATTACGAGTAGCTTTTTCATTGTCTTTTGCTGTTATTTGCAGCTATCATTTTTTATTAAACATCACATGTTAAATTGTGAAATAAAGTAACTACATTCTGAACATGTTGTTTTCTTTACTTTAGATAACTGGCAGTGTTGGTTGGCTAACCTGAGATAAAAGCCTTTTCGCTAACATTAAATGCAGCAGTGAATAGTAGATAATTTAAATGTTTGTAAGATATATATTATAAGACCTTTTAGGCATTGTATCATTGCAATCGAATCCATATCAGAAATAAATTAACTTCTCTCTATGTTGCCTGTAAATTTGGATGATGATTTTAAACTTTCTGTGACAATGCCTTTGGATTGTGAAAAGTGCCACCTCCAAAAATATAATTCATGATGGCCCTACATAAAAGCACAATGAAATAAAAGTTTGAATATTGAATTTAACTCATACCTGTGACAATGAGCTGTATATCAGTTGTGTTCACATGGCTTTTGTTGTCACCGATGTGACATTGATACGTCCCGATATGTGACAGTGTCAATCCGTAGATGTGCACAGCTGCCTGTTCGCGATCCACTGTTGTGTTCGGCCATGGAAGTGTTGTTATTATTTTTTTCAAGTGGAAGCCATTGACGTAGTGACCGTCTTTTTGAATGTAAAGAAAGGTTATTTGGCTTTCCTTGTTGACGGGGCATCGAAAGGTCACATTTCCACCAACCTCCCCTCTGATCTGAAGATCACCACACTCTGGAAAAGAAAAGCAAATATGAGTAAGGTTTTAGAGTACTTGGCAACTTTTCATGCAACAGAATGTCTAAACTGAAGAGATACAAATGACTTAAAAAAAACATAACATTATCAATTGTATTGTTGAGTAGACAGTTCTTATTTCGGGCTTAGGTAGGAGTGCATTTTAAGGTTTTTTTATTTGGGCTTTTTGACTGCTCTGCTGCATGACGCCGTCAGCTAATTTCAGTTCTTCTTAAACTTTTCTGCCCTTTATTTTTTCTGTAAAATACCTGCGTAGTAGTTTCCCTTTTGTTTTCCATGATCTAGAGCTACAGGTTTTCCTTTTTACTGTCACCATTGGATATGAGGGTTTGTGTCTTGTCTGGTATTGCCTAATGTTTTGACTGTCCATGAACTATTTTTAGTTGCTAGTCATTAACCTCTGTTGTGTTCAGATTGGCCACTTGTCCACTATATTGTCCTTCATATAATCCACTATAAAAATGGGTGACTGGCCAATCCAAACACACTTTTTGTCTGCCCTAAATTCAGTGCTGGTATGTTGCTAACTGTATCAAAGCTACTTTGCTGAAAACAGAAATAGGGTCAATAAGGAGGACTGAGACACTTTTTTAAATTTATTTATTCAAAACAATAAGCTAAAAGAGAAGAATAAGTTGTGTAAGTCTTCCCTCTCTGTATTGTAGTACATTTGGTATGCATGTGCAATCAAGCATAGTGCTGTGAAAATAAATTTCCGTATTTATGTAATTAATTTTGATAAACACATGTGAAACCACAATGAAAGTGTGTTACTGATGCACTGATATGCCAGAACTGCTCACCTGTGACAGAGAGGAGGCTTGTCACAATCAAAACCAGATCCTTCAGTGAGAAGGGAAGTCTTCGTCTTCTGGGAAGACTGGAAAGAAAAATATATTTTACCTGGTTATCAAGTCAATGGGGGAGCACTTACAGTCCGGCACAAAGAGATACAGACACACAATGTTAGCTTGCCAAAAAAAAAAAAAACGTTTTGCTCTGAGAGTTTACGTAGTTCAAATAACTATGCACCTGCATTTACAACTGCACTTCGTGTACTGTTCATCAAATCACATAAAATATTTTCCCTCCCCTGTTAACAACTGTCATAGCTTTTAAAACAAAACAAAAATAATCATTTCACATTTTCTTTACAGGACAAACCCAAGAACATACTCAAGATTGTGTTCAGTGTGAAACCTCTGCACACGTGAGTAAATTCTTTTGTGGATTCATAAGGATTTGTGTTCAGAACCAAGAATTGACTCCACAAATGTCAAATACCATCAGTTTCAGCATCAGGAGAGTTATGGGTTCGAAATACCTTTCACAATTATAATTTCAGAAAATAAATTTGACAGCGAAAGTTTGAAAATTATGCTCAGTCTCCTTGCCCACATTGTTGTCATTCATTTTTATGAATGGAGTTTCAGTTGATAAACCTTGACACAGTTTTGTAATGCAGGGTCACAAATTTATGATAGTTAGGTCTGTAGATATTCATTGGAATTACGCTGTCATCAGATTACTTGAATAGTAACACAAACACTTGATTATTAGCAACACTGAGGTTTTGAATGCTATGATGTCATTGGAATTTAGAAAATTCAATAGCAGACAATGGCATAACTCAGTAGTTAGTAGTGTAAACTACATGATCTCAGGTTCAACTCATGTTCACTTGAAGAAGATATATTTGTTTAAGATGATACCACAGTGAATGACCTTCTATTAACAATGAAACACCCACTCCATACAAAATGCTGATTTACTGTCAGTGACCCTCTAAAGATGACCAGGAAACAACCACAAATAGAACTAATGAAAACACAAGGGTTTAATAACTGGAAAACTAATTCATTTATTTTTAAAATGGGAGGGTTACTTACAGAGAATACTGAAGGATGCACTTTGATGCCTGTTGAAAAGACAAACAATATAATTACTGTGATATGGATGGTAGTATCAGTTCACAACAGCTTTAATCAGACAAGGGAGCACTTGGAAGTTTATAGCACTCAAAAATTGGTCAGTAATGCAGTGATTCTTCATCATTTGTCTTTGTCAGGTCAGGATAGCGGACCATTTGTTCAGAATTTGGAAACAAGTGATTGAGCTTCTTTCACAAATCTAAATCAGGGTCTTATTTTAAATGTTAAATTTGAGAGGTGATGTTACTGTTCTTTACATATTATGAAAACTATTAATTAGAATGACATTCGTTACAGTATGCAGTAAACATTGTCTCTTGAACCTATTTAAAATATCTGACTGGTCAATCTTTCAAGGCACACTAAGTTCTTGTCATCTTCAAATAACACACCCATTTTTTCAACAGATACCAAGCAGGAAAGCCCCATTAGCAGCATGAAAGAAATCTGGGGGAAATACTGCCTTCTCTGTTACTTTGTATGTGGAATTACAGGAAACCAAATAGGGAAAGGACACAGTAGATCCAAGTATATTCTATAGTTCTGCCTTTTATTTTGTAAAATCTCAGTTTCTTCCCAAAAGAAAAACTGGTTTCATTAGATACGGTTTTTTTTTTTGGTTTTGTTTTTTTAACATGTTAGTATATTAGCTATATATAGCTAGTTTCAAACAGACTTGTATCTAAAACTGTTCAGGAGGATATGATTTACTCTCTGATCACTCTGTTAGGGCACTGCTGATGATGACTCAACATCTCAGAAAATTCCCAGGTAATTATATTTGGGTTGTTTTAGTTGTTATGTTGTTAGGTTACAGTGTCACAGGATAAATCCAATTGCATTAAAGCTGTATGTGTCAAAATCCTAGATATCATTTACAAAATTCCAAAAAGCTAACAACATGAAAGAGGTTGTCCAGTGGGACCACCCTTAAAAACACCATGTTTCATAACAAGTGGGCTTTTAGCAGCAGTGTCTCTTGGTCCGAAGGAGGAACAACAAAACAGGAAATTCCCAAAGGACTACATGTCGTTTTCAGTGTCATGAAAGGTGACACCAGATAGACTGTGAAAGTCATATTAATAACAACTGAACTCATGATACAATGTGAGGCTAAAATAAACGGCAAGCTTTACTAAAACAGGGGATTCCCACATAACGTGAACTTGAACTCGCCCTGCTGCAATGTAATGTGATGTTGACACATACATGACCCACACGATCAATTAAGTTCATCCAGTGTAAGTTTCGTCTCTTTTTTTTTTTTATATCTTGAGCCTGGACTAAAACTTCAAGCAACAGAAAATACTTCAAAGAATTGTATAGGGTGACAGTGATTAAACTGAGGCAAGACACTTTGTTTATCTGCTGTTGCTATACTGCTGAAGCTTCACTAGTCGTTGTTTTTGTTTCAGAAAAGATCAAAGACAAGCTAACTTTCAATTTCCATTCTCATTTTAATTTTTTTGTGAATCCACAAATGGCATATGGTTAGATAACAACTGAGTCATATATGGTGAATAACTGATTCATAACTCATTTCTGCTCCTGGAGAACTATCCCAAAGAGATACTCACTTGACTAAAATGTCCTCAAACTAAATACTGTTAAGAAATAAGCAGTATTTACACAAGTGCAAGTGATTCACACTGTTAACATGGTACACTGTTACACGAGACAGTCATTGAATCACACAGATTAAAAAAAGAGAAAGAAATGACATCATTTGAGATTACTTTCTCTTTGCTTGCACATAGTGATACGATAGCCAGTCTTGCATAAGCTAATTCAATTTTCTGTTATGTATTCAGCTGTAACTATAACTCCCTCACTTATTGTGCTTAGTATTTCTGCTGCATGCTACAATCCACCAACTTAAATGATTGCAGGACACTTAAAGCTCTTCCTTCGAACGTGTTTGACAGATAGACACATTGCATATACAGGCTGCAGCTCAATGGCATTTCAGGTATACGTCTGTACAGCAAACTATATTCATGCCTGAGAGACATTTCTATCTGACATCAATATGACGGAACATAAAAGGCTTAATCACAAAAAGATTGTGACAATATGTAACATTATATTGTTAAAAGTTGCTCTCTAATCAGACAATGTGTAAAAGAAGGATACGAATGAACTCACGGTCATGCTGCCTCCTCCTCTGTTGGTTTGTGACAAAATGCTCGAGACGTTTTCGCAGGAAATACAACAGGGTGGAGCCACATGACTCATGAGTGTGTTTCCTTTTTATTATTATTATTTAAATGGTGTTGAGTAACACAACCTGATGTTAACTTAAAGACTTAAGACAGTGCTTTTATAATTTTAGAGAAACCAAAATAACAATAATAATAAGTTCCTGTAACTTGTATTTGTTTTGCTGGAGTGAAGAGGGCGTGGCCACCGTATAAGTGTGTTTGTCTGAGTACTGCGTGTGTGTGTTAGGTGACGTCATACGTTAGCTGATCACACTTCCCTGTTTGCTTGTCAACTCAGTATCACCTGACCGTGACATAACTTCCTTGACGAAATCACAGTCATTTACTGTGGAAGGGGGAAGATGAAATTAAAGGTCAGAGGATACTCCAGCTTAATAACCCATTTAACAACGCAGTTTTTTTTTTTTTTTTTTTTTAGCATGATTTAACCTTATAGTAAAATTGTCTTTACTGGTTCAAAGTTGACAAGAAGTGCAGACATAACAGGACGTTACTGGTACATTTGATGCAAAGTGTCTCAAAAGCTGGTGAGATGAGAGTTTTTTTGCATAGGTATATTTATCCAGCCAAGTGTAAACACGTCATTTGCCACCTTTTTGTTTTGAGCTGTTAATGTAACCTCTTGAGTCATTAATAGCCACTCGGTGGATTACAGAAGTGAGATGCATCATTTAGATAGTAAGAAAATGTGAGAGTGTGCAGTTTATTTTTTCTTCATGCATCTCAACCAGTATCTTTATTCTGACATTTTCCAAGTTATTGCCAAATTATGGCACCGAAGAAAGCACTAAACTGACATTTATTTGATACTTTTTTTTCCTCAGAACTGGAAGGGAATTTTTTAAAATGATGGTTAACCCACGCAGGGTGTGTCTGAACATGCGTGTACTAGGGATTTCTCTGAACAGATGTGGTTTTCAAGTCAGTGATCTCTGACATTTTATTACAGACTCTTCTGCAACCTGAACTGTATCCTCCCACATTTGTCATAACTGCAGTGTTTCACATTTATATTTTGTTCTGTGTTCTTTTGTCACTTTTCATAGAACATGTTTTCAGTTCTGTTTTTCAACATCTTTTTTAATAACACTGTGAATGATTACAGTGGCCCACTGTTATAATCCACTTTCATGGCTCATTTCCTACTATTTAGTGATTTTTAAGGTTCTCAGATGGGCAGAATCTCACATTTATTAACTTGACTTAATATTCAATTTAATATTTACATTGAGATTTGAAAAATCAATATTTACACACAATGCATTTTTATGCCAATCTGCTTCAGCTCAATAAGAATCTCTTTGCACTTTGGCAATTTTTTAACCCCTCTTAAATTTTTCTTTTTTTCTTTCATTGACATTATGTGGAAAACGGGAATACCCGAATGACGGCCACAGGGCCAAGCAGTCACTACCACATTGAACATTGAACACCTAGCCAATATGCTCGATTATATAGGGAGGATTCTGCAAACAAGGAATTCTGGGGATTGTTCATATATTCATCACAATTGTTTTCTGTTTAGCCTGGGCCTTCAGCCCATGTTTACACATAAAAAGCTTTATTTTAAGTTTAACAGCACCAGATCTAAAATGAACTGGATATGACTGTGGGACATAGAATGCTCTTGTAAAAGGGGAATTTCTCATTCAGTGTCTTTAGGGGGTTTGTGCCTTATTAAAACAATTTTTGATTAAGAGTTTTAAGTTTTAAGATCCAGCATGAGCTTCCCAAGGAAACCATACAGCACAATGAAATATAAATTAACAACTTGCATATTTTGTACAAAATAGATGACAAGGTTTTTAAAATATCTTTTGTAATGTAAACTTGAACACCTACACTTGAACACAGTGTTACTTGTTCGTAGTAAGCAGACATGTCTAAACCAGTGGGCAGTATGTGGGAGGAGAGCCTCTGAGATAATACATACCTAGAAGAGTTAAACAAATAGTTTCTTACCATTCTGGGGGATTTTGAAACTCATGCTAACTTCAATAATGGTCCTTGAAAAGTTTGTGAAAAATTCCCTATATTTCTGCATCAATATCACCTAAAACATTATCGGATTTTCATTAAAGTACTAAATGTAGCTTAAGAGAACCCAATTAAACAAATGAGACAAAATGACTTATTTATTGGGTTAAATGAACCAATATTCTATTTCTTTGTGGCTAAAGTTTGTGAACCTCCGAAGTTAGCAAATCATTTGAAGGTGGAATTAAAGGCAGGTGTTATAGTCAGGTGTGACTGGGCACCTTTATTTAAAATGGAGCTTCCCATCACAAGTCTGTGGAAGTGTATCGTGGCAAGAACAAAGAAGATTTCTGAAAAAAAAAAAAAAAAAAAAAAGTTGTTGATACTAATCAGACTAGAAAAGGTGACAAAACCATCTCTAAAGAGTTTGGACTCCACTAATCCAGTCATACAGACTGTTTAAATGGAGTAAATTCATGACCTTTGTTAGTGTCTCTGGGATTGGTCCACCAACAACTATCACACCAAGAAGAAGGCTGTGATAGTCAGAGAGGTCACAAAGAACCCAGGGTACAGCGCCTACCGATAGACTCACAATGGACTTGGTGTTGTTGGACTTGGGCTCATGCTAGTACAAAGCCAATATGTGTCAGCCCCCAGTCCTGCGTGTTCTTTAATGAGGCAATAGGAGAATATGTCAAGCTTCAAGATATTTATTTAACAGCAACAGAATAATCAGTTTACAGAGCTCTGGGTTCAGACTATGTTTCCCTGACCACAACAGAGTATGTGTCAGTTAACGAAGTCTGACCTCCTGATTTTCCCTGACCCAGTCTTCTTATAGTCCAGACACCAAAAAGTAATGTGTATTGATGTGTCCTTTGTTGGTTGGTGGAGGTGGTGGTTGTCTTCCTTCACACCCTGGAGTCCTCCAGACAGCCGTCTGTTCCTGTTTATGCCTCAAAGAACAACAGTATGTGACCCCACAGGTTGCCGACCCCCTCCTGTGACCTTTTGGTTTGGCACAGTACTTTCACTCTCATTCACAAACACAGCCTTTTGTCTACACCTTCATTCACAACCACACCCTGTTGTCCACACCTTCATTCACAACCACACCCTGTTGTCTACACCTTCATTCACAAACACAGCCTTTCGTCTACCCCTTAGGATTAATAGTTGATAATACGACCTATATATAAGTAATATGATATGGCATATATATATATATGTTGTATTATTGTAAACATAACCTAGCACAGAATCGCAGTGTCACGCTGAATTGATGAAGGCAAGTGTGCACATGCTGTGCAGATATACCAGCATGTTTTTTTTTGTTTTTGTTTTTGATACACTTTATTAATCCCCGAGGGGAAATTTCTTCACTACAGCAGGGGGCTCTCAGGGGGGAGCTGCTGCAGCAGGCTGCCACTAGCGCGGCGCCAGGTAACCTGACCTGAGGTGCATGTTTTTAGATGATGGGAGGAAGCCGGAGAACCCGGAGAGAACCCACCCAAGCACAGGGAGAACATGCAAACTCCGCACAGAAAGGCCCAGGACCGGATTCGAACCCGGAACCTTTTTTGCTGTGAGGTGACAGTGCTAACCACTGCACCACCGTGCCGCCCTAATGTCTTCCAAATGACTCACCTGCCTTCAGAGGAGGTTTTTGACCCGGTGCAGCCGGACAAGAGCAGCTGCAGCTCCTGATTCAGAAACTGCAGCCGCCCCGGTTCTGTGTCCCGCAGACACAAGACTGTATATAAAAGGTCCAGTCCAAGCCAATCCGAACAGGGCCGGCCGATTTGGTTGGTTACGTTTACCACGTAAGGGGCGGGGCTTCTAAGTAAATTGCTTAAGTAAATTGCGTAGAATTGAACTAACGTTGTGTCACGTGGTACAACGGACCGTAGTTGCTGCCTGGCAACCACGCTAGCTTCGGAGACACGAGCAACATTGCTGCAGCTCCCATCCATGGATTAAGTATTCAAAAAAAAAAAAAAAACTTGCGAGAGAAGAACGTTTGGCGGCAAAACGGTATAAAACCATCGTTTCTATTAGTTTATTAGCGCGCTGAAAACAAGCCAGCTCGCTCATACGCTTACCTCACAAGCAAGAGCTAACGCTCGCAAGCTAGCTAGTACTGCCACAGCCATGGCGACGCCTTTGATGCTGCCCAATAACTTTGCTAAAACTTTCTGTCCTGCCGCGCAAATAGATAAAGCTGCTTAACCAAAGATGCCTGGGTGGATGCAGACTGTTTTGATAAGCCATTGTTGTTTCAGCAACGATATCGGCACATATAAAACTGCTTTTGCGCATCGGAATCAGAATCAGCTTTACTGGCGTGTGACAGTGGCTCGTCTGGTCTAAGAGCAAGTTTCTTGTTTCTGGGTTGGCAGAAACATCACAGAGTACAAACTCCATGGTTTGATTGAAGGCAGGGCCTGATACATCACTACAGGGACGCTTTGTTCCTCTCATTTGCTGCAAACCTGGTATAAGATGCTACGACACCTATTTTGAAATCAAAACTCTGAAAATATGTTGAAATAGGCTTGAGGATTAACATTATAGTAACTATTGTTAAGCCACATATAGTGTGATCCTTTACAGTGTTTTTTTTGTTTTGTTTTGTTTTGTTTGCTTTCTTATTATTAGTTCCAGCCAAAAGATGCCCCACGGTTCAGATGACGCCCGCAAGAAGTTCATTCTGACCACAACTGGAAACTTCTATGGAATAAAGCCTTCGTCTTCCTTGACTGACAGCCGAGAGCTCAATAACTTCTTGGATGATGGAAATGAATTTGTCCTGTCTGTCAGCAGAAATGGCAATGACCTTCGCTTGTCTAATAAGGTAGAGCCATCACTAAAAACATCATTGCAATATTAGAAGTTAGAATATGAAAATATAGATATTAGAAATATTACATGTCAATGATTATGGGAGAAATTCCCCCTCAATGTTATCATTTCTATTTTAAACACCAATTCTATGAAGGACAATTTGTAAATTCGATCTCATTTATGCTCGATTATTTGACAATAAAAGGTTCATTAAAGTGCTGTACATGTCAAAGTATGACTTGACAATAAAGCAGTACCCTTTTTCTCTTTTTTTTTTTAATTGTTTTTTTTAAATAATTTTATCCTCTTTCTACAGATTGAAGCTCAGGGGGACAACAGAGAGAAGGTGTTGGTGTTCTTCAAGCTGCATCCCACAGTGATCACAGAAGATAACCTTCATCATAGCCTCTTGGTGTCGTCCATGCTGGAGTCTCCCATCAACACCCTCTACCAGGCTGTCAAACAGGTTTTTGCACCTGTACTGCTGAGGGTGAGTTTGTTCCTGTGGACCGAACAACTCCACAGATGTTATTTGAAATGTAGGCTTTGCTGATGACATCATTATCACTATATTTTGTCTCTGAATCTAATATTTGGAACATATTTGATTTTTCTTTTCCAATATTTGTATTAGAGTAGTAAAATTAAAAAAGAAAAATCAACTTGAATTACATGAAAGCAATGCATTGTAAACAAGTATCCTCCTGAACCAATAGTTACACATTTTTGGGTGCCCAAAAAATATTGCAGGCAGGAGCAGATTTTATTGTAGATTCTAAAACTTGTCTGTCTCTTTGTCCTCCCAAGGATGAGCGCTGGCGTTCAGCGTTTGACCCCAAGCTGGCAGCCCTGCTCAGTGAGCTGGAGATGGGCCTGGGCTCTGTAGTTCGCCAGTCTGGAGCAAATCCATCTGACAAGAAGGGCCACAGGGAGGAAGATGTCCTCGGTACATCTATGCAATTTATTTGCTAAATATTTTTGCAAAAAGAAATACACTGGTCAGGATGATGGTGTCTATAGAATGATAATCGAAGTGGTATTACTGATATTTAACCCTGGAGCTTAACATTGTGTCCTGTGCTCTGTATGAAACTTAAAAGAAAACAATTTCTCAACTGAATCTGATGATAACGAGATTGCGTTATAATTTTCATGTGATGTCTTCATATTTTATGCACCTGCAGGCATCCTGACACCCAGTGATGAGTTCCAGTACTGGGCAGACCTCTCCGAGTCTGCAGAGAAGAACAGTGTGAGGGAAAGGGCTTCACATATCACTGAGCAGTTCAAACCCATACAGAAGGTATGCAGCCAAAACATTATGTATTAAGACTTGATACTAAAGAATGGAAATTGAAGTAAAATGATTTCCTTTACTACATATCCATTTTGGATACAGGGCGGTTGAATTAAAATTACTGAGACGAGAACTATAATCTGTCATTGTACTTAGTAATGAATCCACAGATACGTTGGTAAAACAAAGCCCTTAACACTGTGGTACATTTTGTTATTTTAAGTTTGAAACCCTTAAAATTGGGAGTAACGTTAACATTATTTTTAAAACAGCGTTCAGTAATTGTTCTAGAAACTGATATTTTACAAAGCTGTGAATGAACAGAGAAAATACTAAAGCTTAATGGTGACTATTATGGCAGACTATGTGTCTCTTTGTGTGTCCACCAGGAGTATGTCAGTCTGGATGGCTTGTCGATGTCGGATGTTGTGGATCTGGTGGAACAGAGCAGAGACACTCTGGATGACGTTTGGAGGCAGACTGATTACGATCCTTATCCAGACACCCGCATGGTCCGACTCATGGATGTTATTGGTGAGACTCTGACGTACACAAACCAAAACCAGGAAATGAAAACAAAATATTTGCTGATGTTGTTTTCACACAACAGTGTATATCAAGTGTGTTGCCGATGAAATGCAGATTTGTTGAGAACTGAAACTGGCTTTGTTTTCCTTAAAACTTCTCATGATGTCATATGGCTTGTGACCAATGAAATGTTGAGATATTGAGCTTACAGAGACAATAGCCTATAAGAAACATTATGTTGCTTTCAATTAAAATGTAACGAGTGTATCACATGTACATTCAGTGTGTTTTAATTTTCATCTGTATGTGTCAATCGTGACGTCTTTTCTTTTTCTATTTCTTTGCATGTACAAGGTGGGGCTCTGGGAAGATATGTCCAGAGGAAGCTTAGTGGTCTTCAAATTTTCGAGGAGCCATTTGTATCATTGAGAGAGAACCTGAGAACGGGTGTTTCCATCTGTGAGCAGTGGGTTGTAGCCTGCGAGCATCTGACTGGACAGGTATGGAAAACATCAGAAGGGTGTAAGAAATAAAAACCTTTGAGTTCGACGAGAAAGAATGAATTCCAACATAAAATCTGACTGAAAACCCATCTTCATTTCGTGAAATAGAAAGCTAGGATGTCGTCAGTGTGTTTGTTCAGTCACTGAAAACATGTTGCATTTTTTTTCTCAGGTATGGAAGAGACATGCTCCCCACCCTTGGAAGGGAAACAAACACTGCCCGCAAACCCTGCATTGCCTCGCAAAAAGATTGAACGAGGTGAGACGTGGCTCTGATCCAGGAACACCAAAACACTTTCTACTTTCTGTGAAATGAACATAATTCAAAAGCACATATTCATCCCTTCTCCCATATGTCTCTGTGTGGCACGATGGTTGCATTCAATGCAATGGTTAAAATACACCTGGAAATATCCTTGGATTTGTCACTTTCTTGTTTCTACTTGTTTATAAAGAAGCATAAGTCACATTTAAGCGCAATTTTCACTTGATGTTTCTTTTCAGACCAAAAGGAAGGAAGTGAGGCACAAATAAACTAAAGACAGAGATCCACCATTTTATGAACACACTCCTTTGTAATAGGACAGGCTTATAAACCCATTATGACAAATTCTGTCTTTAAATTTACACCATGAAGGAGAAAGACCCTGAAGTGGAGTTGGGACTATGGGAAATATTCATTCAGATACATATAGCCACCGTTGCACACGTTCAGATTCCTATTTCCTCTTCTTATTAAAATGTATTACTTCCTTTGCAAATGAAATGCTAAGGGTGAGAACTGTCTCATATTTGTCTTGTTAGCATTTTCCACTGAAGGTTATACGTGGATGTCTGTTAGTGTACCACATTTATGGACATCTCTGTTCTTTTAAATGACAAGTTATTCGAATTTACCACATACCCAATACAGTACGGAGACTGTGCTCCTGCAGAAAGAGTCAGTCTCAAGTCGTGAGTTTTATTGGGGACTCCTTTGAGCCTGATAATACATAAATAAAACATTGGACATTGACGATATGCGAATAAACTCTTCCTGTTTCCGTCGAGCAGGTGGTGACTCTTCGTGTGGTTCATGAGAAACTGCTGTGTTTGCTACCCGGAGGGAAGCAGCAGGCTCTGACTTCGGATCGTGTCTTCGAACCATTCTCTGGACTGAACCCTCTGCATTACAACCCCTACACTGAGGTTAGTCAAAGACAACTTCATGCGCACGTGTATTGTCATGTTGCACTTGTTTTTATCTTGGTTCGACCTTATGTCTCTGCTTCGTTGGAGGCAGGTTCGTGTAGGTTCTTCAATGTGTTGCAGCTCGATTGGTTCCACAATAAACAATCGACACATTATTATGTAGACTTAACAGCCACACATCTCGGCTTCATTCAAATCTCTGCCCACCTCATCCTGAATTGACCTCGAAAGAAAGTTTGGAAGTCATGAAATAGCATCTTTACCCTGTTTTTGTCATTTGATATTCTAAAGACCCGGAGTATGACCATTTTGTCTTCTGCAGCCTCTTTGGAGAGCTGCAGTGGCTCAATTTGAGCGCCTAATGGCTCCGTCGGAGCAGGAGGTTGCTGGCAGACTAAAGAGCTACATTGCTGATGTGCGAGACAACCCACAACAGGTAGTGAAACACACGGTTCTGCTCATGCTGGGAAATGTTGTGTGGGTGTGTTGCTCTGGGGAATTATCCTTGGTTTGACCTTCGCGGACGCAATACGAGGGATGCGTAAGATGGAGAATTCATCTCAATATTTTTGGTCAAACCTCGTCAGCCAAATTCATTCCAACTCATTGACACAGGTTTTACACTTTCTTAATTTCTTATGAAATTATATTGCATTTTTGAGTAAAAAAAAAAAAAAAAGAAAAAGAAAAAAAAAGAAGCCAAAATTGTGTATTATTTTTACTATAAATAAGATCAAAGGAAAATGTCTTGATGGAATATCACTGTCTGGTGCCTGTCATAGTTCTGACAAAAAATGTTTTGAAACCATTTCAAATAAAAAAACAAAACAAATTGAAATGGTTTCAAAGCAATTTTTCTGGTTTGATATTATATAAAGCATAATATATAAATTATCACCCAAAGGCACATCAAAGGACTAGTTAGAACAGATTCTCACATGCGGCGCTTTGAACTTGTGCGTGTGCGTCTGTTTGAACTTGTGTGTGTTTGAACTTGTATGTGTGGGTGCGTGTGTGTTTGAACTTGGGTTTGGGATGGTCGCACCACCAGGTCATTTTTGACCATCAAGTACCACAGATGCCATATTTTCTTGTCAACCAACCATAGTTCAACGTAAGTCGTCATCATTAATTTGTTGTTGTTGTTGCTTTTTTCTGTCATTTGGGGAAATTAAATGACAAATCAACAACACATTTTTGATCAAAATTGTTTTTGAAACTGGGTCACGAAAGACCCGATTACATGCGGAGAGTTAAAGTACATACTTGTTTGTTTGTTGTCCAGCTGTTGCAGGTATTCCAAAAGCATAAGGAGTTGATCAGACGTCCAACCGTCAGCAAAGAGCTTCAGTCAGAGAGGGAGACCCTCCTCGCCAGATTGCTAGACTACAACAAAGGTACACGGATCTGTCTCAAAGCACTTGTTTGTATATGTATTCAACTGGGTGTAACTAAGGGCTGCTCTCTCTACACAAAGGAACAAGATAGATCAAATTTAGATAAACCCAGTTCATGCTGTCTTTTCTTCTAAACCCAGGAGCTGAATTCCCTTACTGTTGAAGAATGCTACTTTAATATTTCATAACAATAATATTTTCCAGACCTGACAATTTCAAACTGTTTGCCTGGGTTAAAGAGACAAATACCTACTTGTGTTCTAAAAAAAAAAAAATGCAAAAGTAATTATTGTAGATTGACCTATTTATATACTGTCAGCAGAAAAGTGGCTGTGCTCATGGAGACAATTAAAAACCTTTTAAAATCCTTAAAGTTCATTAATACTGCAAGAACCAAAACTTACATTTCTTATCAGTATCTAAACTCAGTCGAATCTGAATGCACAGACATGGCACAGATGCAGACATGATACAGATATTTTAGATTCATTTTGAAGATGCTCCTGTCTCAGAGGTTGAGTCACAAATTGTTTGAGTAATACGGGTCATTAAAAGGTTATAGTTGTTGTCTTGGATGTCCTGTTATTGAAAACCTCTGTCCCTAAATAGCTCTATATATATATATTCTCACACCAAGTGGCTGACTAGGAATACTAGTGTTGGCTGAATGTTACATGACATGTATCATGTAGGGAAAATCATTGGTGACACATTGTTGCTTCTCATTTTTGACCTCTCTCCACATGGATTTTTTTTTTTTTTAAGGTCTGAAGACTGACTTTGAGAGTCGTTGCCACGGAGGCCCCGGAGACAAGTCTGGTCCACTCATTGGCAGGAACCTCCCTGAGGTGGTCAACAAAATTGTTTGGGTGCGACAGCTCTTACACAAGGTAAATGAGTGTGTCTGTGGCTTTTCACTTTTGCACATATAGTGAATGTGACTGACCACCAAATACAATGAACTTTCGGGTCCATCACCGACCTCAATATGTAAAAGAGTAAACTTTCATTGTGTTAAAGATATAAAAACAACTGATGATACAACCAAAGTTTTTGTTATGTATATATTTACATATAAAATAATTCCTATGACATTGAAAAAAACAGCGTGCACTTTCTTTGGTTTTCATGTGCTTGCATTCTTACATTAGGTGGAAGACTCTGTTCGCATAGCTGAGGCTCTGCTTTCAGACCTGTCTGGCTTTAAAGGGTTCCTGCATTTCTGTGACGACCTGCTGGAAGTTCTGAGGGTGTATGAACAGGAACAGTTCGAGGACTGGTCGAGAGATATACTGTCTGGACTGGCTGACCCAAAGTCAGGGATCAGGTTGGAAATGCTGCAAACTCTGATAATACGCACAAGAAAAAACACAGAGCAACGCGATCAACTATAATCTATCTTTACTGTCACTGAAAGGATTTCGGCCCATTATTGTATCAGTTTGAGAGGAGCCCTGCGACAGCTCAGCAGAGATGTGATGCTACAGTGAATGTTTACTTCTGTTTTTTGCCTCTTTCATTTTCATGCTCCTCGTCCCTTCATTTAGCACCATGCTCAGAGGCACTTCAATGTGATGGATGCTGCTTTGAATGGATTTTACATTCTGCAGTTCTCCAGTTTGATTCTCTCCCACATCAGTCTTCAGGCCAGTAACCGTGTGATGGACTTGGACCATGTGGACGGCAGGCTGAAGATCCAGTACTCGGACAGACTGGTCAGTCTGGTCAGAGAGGTCAGGCAGCTCTCTGCCCTGGGCTTTCCCATCCCAGCCAAGATACAACAGGCTGCTAATACTGCAGACAAATTCTACAGGCAGGCCATTGTCCTAAAACAGGTGGGTGTGGAGGTCAAGACACATCATCAAATATTCATATCTGTTATAGTTTGTCTCACGTTGGTATTATCGTGTTGCAGGTGGCCCATTTCTACAACACCATTGATCAGCAGATGATCCCCTCTCAGAGACCTATGATGCTGAGTCTTGCGCTGGCCTTTGAACAGGTCATCAAGGTACTGCGCACAGCGTATGCTTATTCGTATTTTTTACATAGGTGTAGTTTAATAAAATGAACTGGTACTGGAAGCTGATGACTTACTCACCTAATGCATATATAAGAAAAATCTATGATTGTTTTCTATTTTTGTATTTTTCATGGTTGAAATAAAAGTATAGGAACTTCTGAAATTTCACGAACATACTTTACACATGTGCCAAACATGATTTGGTGTCTATGACTGGAGATAATTTATCTGCTATTCTTTGCCAGAATCCGCGTTCTCAGTCAAAGGAATCGGGTGGTAAACTGCAGATCACATGGGACAACCCCAAAGAGTTAGAAGTGTACATTACCAAGCTGCAGTCGGCTGCTGAGAAACTCTCCACCGAGAACAGGAAGTTACGAAAATGGCACACTGATTTTATCGACAAGGTGGGAAATGTGATTGGTTTCCCCACTTATTCTGATATTAGTAAGAATTATTGTTCTGTAAATTGTGTGCATCTCTGGGTTCATCTTTCAGGTGGTGACACTGATGAATGTTGACCTGCTGAGACATCAGCAGCGGTGGAAGGACGGTCTGCAGGACCTCCGAACTGGCTTTGCCACTCTGGAGGCTCAGGTATTGATTAGAGATGGACGTGTGTCTCTGCTGCTGGCCTTCCTGTGATTTATTTTTACTAAATACATTATTTTTATAAAGCAGCTTGAATTTAAACCATAAATATAAAGATAAACTACAAGTTTTGTCAAAATTGAAAAGGTCACCATTCAGCGCCGTAGTTACTATTTGTTCAGAATTGATCTCACAAAGAATGATGTCACCAGTTGGCTAAAATCCTCTTTCGAGCTCTGAACCGTCCGATAGCGGAGGCTAATACAGAACCATTGGGGCTCATATAGATGTTTGTCTGCAGATGTGTGTGAAATATATATGTCAGTGTCATTAAGCAAATGATATAAAATGAATGACTTTAAAAAGTGTTTCTTTGGTCAACATGTACAACAAAACAACAAATTGTATTTCTCCTCATTGGAAAAATAAAATCAATGTGTGTGTGTGTGTGTGTGTGTGTGTGTGTGTGTGTGTGTGTGTGTGTGTGTGTGTGTGTGTGTGTGTGTGTGTGTGTGTGTGTGTGTGTGTGTGTGTGTGCGCGCGCGCGTGTGTAGGGTTTCAGGTCTGATGACATGCGAGCGTGGCGTCAGCACTGGAACCATCAGCTGTACAAGGCTCTTGAGCACCAGTACCAGACTGGGTTGGAAGCTCTGAACAAGAACTTACCTGAAATACACATAGACCTCACTTTCAAGTCAGTGCACACACATTTCCATTGTTCAACTTTCCGTCTCTCTGCCTTGTACCTCTTTTTGCGTGTGTGGGTTGTCATCTTTTTGTCTTCTTCTCACACACGTACTGTATTTCCTCCTGATCGTGAACCACTAACGGTGACCTCTGACCTTTCTCCCACATGTTAGTTCTCACATGTTGTGGTTGCTTCTCACCTTTTTCTTTCTCTTTCTGTAACACAAAGATGTCATTGATTTGTGTCCTTCTTAACAGGCAGGGCCGCTTACAGTTCCGTCCACCATTTGAGGAGGTGCGGGCACGCTATTTCAGGGAGATGAAGCGTTTCATCTCAATCCCAAACCAGTTTAAAGGGGTCAGCGCCCAGGGGGAGGAGCTTATCTTCAACATCATGATTGATAGAAACGCCTCTGGGTTCCTCACCGTTTTCAGCAAGGCCGAGGACCTCTTCAGCCGCCTGCAGGCTGTACAACACAAGTTCAAGGTGTTTAAACAACAGATGAGTTTGACACTAGTAATTGTGAATGATTTATTATTTAGCTTCCTAAAAGAAAGAATGGCTCTGCATGATGCTATTCTTTGACACTCTATAGCCGATTAGGCCTCAGTAGCCAACATGAGATCATTTCTCTTAGTTGTGAAATACAAATAGATTTATAATTTGCTCCAGAGGTTCAATATTCATTTTTATAACCAGTATTGTTCTGATGTGATGCTGTATTTCAACACTCATTTAGGTTATTGTACATGAGTGTTAACTGATTAGCCTTTTGTCACCTTGCTCATTGCAGTGAGGCATAGCTGTGCTATTTTCTTTGAAAGTAAAACTTGGATTAGTCATGCTATTCTTTCTATACACTGAAGCTCTGTTGTTTTCATTGTTAGCATTTCCCCTTCAATTTACCCTGATAGAACAATGAGAGCAGTGTATCATCTTTTCCCTGTTGTCTGCAGCCATGCATATCTAAATCACAGGGGAAGCCCTCAGCCGACACCAGACTTCTGCTTTATTTCCCCTTACTTTAGTTCTGTTTTTATTTCGTCATCAACGCCTCATTAGGCCACGTAGCGCATGTCTGCTTTGGCACAGACACATAACAAAACAAAACAAAAAAAAAAAAAAAAAGGAAAAATGAACTGTAAACAACCTCACTGTGATTCTGGCTGTGTGTTGTAGGAGTGGGTGGTGCTCGGCCAGGTGGATTTGGAGAAGTTAGTGGAGAAGCATCTGAGTTCTGTGCAGGACTGGGAACGAAATTTCAAGGCCCTGAAAGCCAGAGGGAAAGAATCAGAACGGCTACCCAGGTACAAATCACACATAATGAACAAAAGTAAATGGAATTGAATAATATTCATAGTTATGCAATAGAAAAGTATAAATGGCAAAAACATAGCTTTGTTTTAGAAGTAATGTTTTGTATGCCTACTTATTATTTTAACATCTAAAGGCAGTTGTTAAGAGTGAACGATCGGTTTTGTTATCAGTACGGGTTCAGTCCTCTGAAACGGACAACACTTAAGAAGGTTTATTTAATCACAGCACCAAAAGCCCAAACATCAAAATTATAACTTTTTGAACTTTTTGATCTTTGGGTCTCTGCTATCAATCAGCATTAGTGCATGCGTCAGTGATCTTTTTAGGCATTTGAAGCTGACTGGAACAAATTCACTTGTTTGGGTCATTTCCACTGTTAAATGATCAATTAACCTCACAAATATGCAGGAAATTTACACACCAGCACCAAGTTTCAGGCATTGGTCCTTTCCTTTTTTCTCTGTCAGTCAGGAGAAGGTAGACTGTATCACAGTCAACTGTGAGCCCGTAAAAGCCGTCATTGATGACCTGATCCAGAGGCTGTTTGACCTGCTGCTCTTATCCCTTAGAAAGTCTATACAAGGTAAACACAGACACCTTGATTGTCTTGTTATTTAAATTTTATTTTTTATACATTTTATGGAAGGATACAAATACTTTACCTGAACACCCATGTTATTTCTTTACTTTTGCAGCATTAAATATTTTTATATAAAGTAATCAGTCTTACACAGTTTTACAATTTTACACCAGTCACACAGTAAATAGCTTTCCCCCATTACGATTACTTTCTCTGCTCTTTTTTTCCTCAATTGTGTCGTTCCCTCTTTTGGTCCCATGCTGTCCCTTTTCTGTTTCCTTTTCGGTATGCATACCATCCTCTTTCTGCTTTCAGGCCACACACAAGCCATAGACAGTTTTGTGTCAGAATCGATGGAGGCCTTGTCCACTCGACCAGAGAGCATGGAGGAGATTGGTGTGGCAAATGCCAAATATAGCCAGATACGCGCCCGTAAACCTGAAGTAAGACATACACACTGCCAAACCCTGGTTCGGATCTTCCTTGAATGATGATACTAATGCTTTAGGCGTGTGCAGATATGTTTCTCCTCACTCCCTTTTCCACGATTAGCATGACAATTTTAGAAATAATTTTTTTTCCACCATTCAGTCAAATCTATTTTGCTACAGTCAAAGGACTTTAGTCTTCTTTCATCTTTTTCATACCATTAATGCTGTGTGCCTCGTTACAATTCTGATGTTGAATTTATAACAGTGTCTTGGGGTAGGCCAAAAAGTGTTATATGGAATTGGAAATTAACTAATATCCTTCATGTATATGTATAGATCCTCCCTCAGTTCCAGTGTGTTGAGGAGAAGAACCGCTTGCTGCGTGTGGTGGCAGGGGCCAGCCTGGACTCGCTGTCCTCTCTGAGGGCCAAGTGGGACAAACTGGAGCTTGTCATGGAGAGCCACCAGCTCATGATCAAAGATCAGGTGACGTGTACTCACACACAACACATATTTGTTTATATCTACCTTAAGACTCTTGTTTTGTCCTACAGTATCTTTGCTTTCCCTTATCCATTTACTGTATCCCAATTTCAACTTTTCTCATGCGTGTTTCTTTCTTAGGTGGAGGTGATGCGAAGTAATGTGACAGATGGTATCAATGCCTACAGGGCAGATCTAGATCGCTTCAAGGCACGCTGGGACCAGCTTAAACCTAAAGATGACATGCTGGAGACTGGGGATCATGTTGCCCTACTTGCGTGTCTGCAGACTATCAGGGATAAGCAGCAAGAGTTCCAGGAGCTCGAGCTTGTGCGCATTAAACTGCTGTAAGTTTGATTGAATTTGCTAAATTTAAAGTTGTATGTTTCTTCACTGAGAGATTCAGGAATAGCTAAAGTACTAAGGATGTTTGTTGCCCTCAAGAAGAACTTGTGTAAATCTTTTTTATGCTTTTGGGATTGTGAGTAACTAGGATCGTATTTGTTTTGATCATAGCCACAAGTTTGATTATTAATTCAGAAACACTACAAAAATGTGTCTTCCTGTTGAGTGACAGACACTTTTTTGAATTTGGTTTCCTTGTAATCGATTTGTATTTAAAGCAACTTTATATTATTACTGATACATTTCTATGTAGCAGTAACTAACCTGGAATGACATACATCATATTTTATTCATGCACTCTACAAAATAACACCACTGTACAGACTGCAGAGCTGCCACCACAAACTCCTGTAAAAACATACGTGTCTCATGTTATACGTCTATTTTGACAAAGTTTAAGGAATAAAAAAATCTGGGTAATCACATCCCTCCCCTCCCCCCCCTCCCCTCCGCCCTCCCCTCGCCTCGCCTCGCCTCGCCTCGCCTCGCCTCTCCTCTCCTCTCCTCTCCTCTCCTCTCCTCTCCTCTCCTCTCCTCTCCTCTCCTCTCCTCTCCTCTCCTCTCCTCTCCTCTCCTCTCCTCTCCTCTCCTCAGTGAAGACTGTACTTACTTTGATCTGGAGGCTCCAGATTTCTCTCTGGCGGAAAAGACAAAAACAGACATGGAGGAGTACAGCCAGATGTGGGGTCTGTATGAGGAGTGGCAGCAGGGCTTCACAGAGAAGGCCAATGAGGACTGGATCACATTCAGGTAGGGGCTTATGTTTAGGCCTCATAGATCTTAACATTAACTTGGAGTTGTTTTTACATTTTGTATCATTACAATGCGTTCAGTCATGCTTTAATAAGTGTTTTTCTGATTGACAGGAGCAAGACGTATGTGTTTGAGGAGTTTCTGCTTACGTGGCAGGACAGACTACGGAAACTGGAGCAGCCCACTGCCATGTCTATTAAACTACAAGGGGAAGTGGACAAATACAAGGTATGAGTAGTTTTAGACTCTGCTGACAATGTTTGTCAGTGCTGTGGTGCAGAAACAAAAGAAAGGTCCTGCATTCACCAAAACCGGACAGATTCATCCTCTGTGAACCTTCATATTTGCACCAAATTTCATGGTTCTCAATATATAAAGCAAATGTATAGTTATAATGATACAAAGCAAAAAGTAAGCAACAGTATTGCCCTTAAAGGAAGAATTGAATATTGTATCTACTCAAAAGTGAGATTTGATAGGGGCACATTTCATTCCAAACCTTCAGCTAGATTTAAAAAGTTTTTCTGTTTAAATCTTTTCACCTCTATGTCTAGAACATGGTTCCAGTGCTGAAGTACGTGCGTGGGGAACACCTGTCCCAGGACCACTGGTTGGACATGTTTCGTTTGCTCGGTCTGCCAAGAGGGACGACCTTAGAGAAACTTACCTTTAATGACCTTCTTGATGTGGCAAATACCGTCATCGAGAAAGCGCTGGAGCTCAAGGTTCGTACAAACACACGTGGAAGCACACACTTCTTTAGGGACTCACTTTAGATGGTCCATCTTTAATATGGTTTGATCAATTTGATGTTGATACACAAATAAAACTATGCAGTGTTTATGAATGAAATATTTTAAACATCATAGTTTCATCAGTAACTTACACACCCAGTTTTGAGGGCGGACCATTGCTGCACTTTTAATCACCGTAGTGTTTCTTCCAAATATGTTGAGATGTTCTGGCTAGTTTTGATCAGATGAGATTATTGTACAATGACGTTTATTGTAAACACATCAATGTTTTTCTTCTCATCCTAGATTTTCAATGTAAAACATTTTCAACTCTTGTATTGAAAATTTAACAGGGCACACAGGTGGTAGATAGGTAAAAGCTCTTACCCTCCACCCCAAGTAGTGATACAGGTGTGCGTGCTTGTACATTCCTGTAGGATCTGAACAGCCGGGCTCAGGCGGAGGTGACAATCAGAGAAGCACTTCGAGAGCTGGATTTGTGGGGAGCTGCAGCTACTTTCACCCTCACTGAGTACACAGACAGCAGTAGGCGCACTCTCACCCTCATCAAGGACTGGAAGGATATAGTCAACCAGGTAGACACACAGAAACACACAAAAACCTGCAGACTCAAAAACATTAAACACACACTTGAACCACTGTTTTAAAATTTGATCAGTACAGTTTATTTTAACTGGTTATCCAACTTGGTTTTAATATCAACACTTTGACCATAACCCACTTTGTTCAAAGCAGATGGGATTCACGTGAGGGAGAAGGGTGTCTAACTGGCTCACAGCATCGGCCTTTGGTTTTCAGTACCTGACAAATATTATCTTTTATTTGTTTTAGGCCAAAACACTAGTTTCTAATAATCCTGTCATCTGTAGTAGAAGCCATCATGACCCCCCTCCTGCACATAATACATCTGAAAAGATTTGGTCAATTAAGAGAGTTAACTTGGAGGGAGTGCGTGGAAGGCACAACAATGTTTTCAGGAAAATGCAGAAATATCTACTGATACCATTAAATGAAATCACAAGGATTAGCAAACTTGAGCTTTATCGCCACTGTCTGCCCATCCAGGTGGGAGATAACCGCTGTCTGCTGCAGTCTCTGAAAGACTCTCCCTACTACCGCAGCTTCCAGGACAAGGTCGGGTCAAAAAGCTTCAATCTATGAATACATTTTCAGAATCTTTATGTACTTTGTTTGTATTTTTGGGAAACATAGCTTCCCTCTGACTTTGTTTAATAAAAACCATAGTATATGTAACCTAATCAAATGAAATGTTGTTATTTTGTACTGGTGCATATTTTTTTTAATGTGCCACAAATCAAGATCTACTCCTTAATGAAGCAACACTAAGTGATGTTACTGTATGTACTTTGTGTACATCCAGGTCAGTCTGTGGGAGGTTCGACTTTCAGACTTAGATGAGTACCTGCTCAGTCTGAACGCCATCCAGAGACGCTGGGTTTATCTGGAGCCCATTTTTGGACGAGGAGCATTGCCCCGAGAGGAGGCCCGTTTCAAACGGGTCGATGAAGACTTCAGGTACTGCGAGTGTGTGTGACCGTAAATGCTGACATCCAGAGAGCTTTTACTCATTAATGCCAAACTGGGTGTCCTTAAAATAAGGCAGGTCATACTTACTTGTGACATTTGAGGAAATGATTGCTCAGTCCCAGAAATTCATCGTGTAAATTAAAGTATTATCAGTTGGATGTTAATATTAAACACAGATTAAATCTTAAAGTTGCCTTTCAAACACTCAGTCAGTGTTTCAGCCCATATCTTCTGTCAAATACTTTAGCTGTTCATCTATATCCTGAATGGAGTTAATTTCTCCTTGCTGCACAGCATCTGTGTTTATGATGCACGTTTATTACAGTTAATAATCAGTTCTTGAGGGAGAAATTAACAATTACATTTTTTATTGTTGATAGATTTTATGCACAGTAACACAAATACTTTCTCTGCATGCGTAACAGGTCTATAATGTCAGACATCCAGAGGGACAACAGGGTCATCTCCCTGAGCTCAAGGGCTGGCATCAGAAGCTCCCTGGTCACCATACTGGATCAGCTGCAGCGCTGCCAGAAGTCACTCAATGAGTTCCTGGAGGTACACACACATTTCTCTGTGCAAAAACATGACCACTTTATTGCATGGGCTACAAGCATCCCAACTTCTTTGTTGATGTGTTTTGTTTGATCATTGTAGGAGAAGCGTTCTGCTTTCCCACGGTTCTATTTCATTGGAGATGATGATCTGTTAGAGATTCTTGGACAGGCAACAAACCCAAATGTCATTCAGTCACACCTCAAGAAACTCTTTGCAGGTCAGAGACCACATTTTAATTTTGCTCTAATCTCAGCTCTGTTGTTTGTTGTGCTCCACTGTCTTTTGTTTTCTTCTCCCCCGTTCCTCTCTCCACTCTTACTTGTATTGCTCCGATCATAGCACATATTCTGTTGCAGAGTGAAAGTAATCAGCATACGTGTTATCTGTGCAGGCATCCACAGCGTTGTGTTTGATGAACAGAGCCAGCACATTATTGCCATGTGTTCTTTGGAGGGAGAAGTAGTGCCACTCAGAAATCTTGTACGCATTTCCAGCCTCGTGGAGGTAAAGCTGTCCTGGAGACTTTTGCTTGAATGTACAGCCTGTACATTCAGCGTTGGATGGATGTTTGAAGTATATTGTATTTATGTTAGGGGCTTCATACATTCTCTTTATTTGTGGCTGTGCATAAAATATGTATCTCCTTTCTAGGTGTGGTTGAGTGAGCTGTCCGTGGAAATGAAGGAGACTCTGAAGCACCTGCTGTATGAATGCGTGTTAGCAGTGAAGAAAGGGGAAGTGGACCCCTCATGCTATCCATCACAGGTGATGTTTTTAAGATAAACAGTTTTTTTTTTCCCAATATTCATCCGAAGCTTGTGATGTGTGATGTGTGATTCAGCTGTTGTAAATTGTTATTTATATTTCTTTAATATTATTACTTTGTTCAAATTTAAATCCTAGATTACTCGTGTATGAAATCCATTGCTTTCTCAGTCTTACAATACTGTGACCTGGGAACATAACTCATAGCAACTCTTTATTAAATGCTAACGGACTTTAGTAATGAAATCATTTGATTTCTGGTGTAGATTCTGTGTCTGGCTGAGCAAATCCAGTTTACTGAAGATGTGGAAAGAGCTTTAAAAGAGCAAAATTTGCATCAGCTGGAGATTGAGCTTAATGGCAAATTGGCACACTACACTACTGTGGACACCAGCTCTGATGACAACTCGAACACAGGTAGGACCTGTGTTTGTGTGCATGCATTTAATTTAGAGTTTCTGTGTCCTTTCCAACTGGTTTAAGTTCTCCCAGAATTTCAGAAAATACTGTACCAAATGTTAGACTTTTTAATCACTTCTAGTTGACCGACAAGCTGGGCCACAGTTTGTTCATTACAGGATGAAAAATAAATATTGAAGGTAAAATGCAATTTTCAACCAACAGCAGGAATTTAGGGAAACAGATATCCTGAAAACTATCAATGAAACAAACAACGCATTTAACACATGGTTATTTAACTCAAAGCTCCAGTCTCCCTGACTGATGACTTTATTTTAATTTGATATCTGAAGTATTTTTTTCAGTCTCTTAATTATTTGCAGTACACAAGCCAATGTACTGACTTTAAAGATATTAGCTGTACCTAATGACTTTGTCTCTTATCTATATCTCTACATTCATAAAGTGGAAAGACAACCTCAGGATTATATATATATATTTTTTTTTCAAGTTTGCTCTGCCTTTACCTGAATTTATGGTTTCTAGAGAGAATGAACATTTGTGACAACTCATCTACTCGATGAGTTTGTATAAGAACATGGTGCCTCTAAAATTTGCTCCACGTTCAGTCTTAGTAGGCAATTGTTTTCCAACATGTTAGCCATGTCAACTAAATATAAACTGAATATAGTAGTGGCTATGTAGTTATAGCTGTGAACCTCAACTTCTTTTTGATGTTCTTCTGACCCCTAGTGGTCATAAATCAACTAATTTGTAACCATTCACGTAAGCTGTTGGCATGTTCACATTTCATACTTCAATAAAAAATAGCTAATGATGGTTGGAGTGGTGTTAAAGACCAACACCAATTTTGGGTAGTGTGTTACTTTAAGCCAGAGTGGACTCCTTTCACATATTCAAGTACATACACAACATCCTCACCTCATTCCTAAAGTTTTCTCAGCTGTATACTTTATATTCCTGTATTGTTAATCACTGAACTCTGATCATAATCTGGGATGTCATTCAACATGCAAAGGTTAAAACAATGTCTGATGATAGACTGGCACACAAACAGTAACAATGTCTGCTTTGTTTTTAAGAAGTCTTGAAGTATTTGAATCGATTTTCCGCAAACTAAATACATGATAGGCCTATTCATTTGTGCGGCAGACTGCTCAGCCCTTTGTTGCTTCTTTTATTTTCTGATAATACTCTTAACATTGGCCCTTCTTTGTGACTGCTCTTTTAAAAAATTGCTACTTGACACTTGCACTTTCTTCCACTATCAGACTCCCTTCTGTGTTGTTAATGATTACACTTTAATCAGAATCTTGGGTTGTTACTTAAGACTGAGAGATTAATGCCAAATCACTGCTCTTGTGTGAATCTCTTCACAGCCAGTGAGACGCAAGAGGCTGCAGAGGGGCAGAACAGTTTAAAGTTGTAGCTGGCAGGCTAATTTAATGACCTGGGGCTGAAGATATGGGTACATAAAGCGTGACGGCTGAGTTTTTCCTAAGAACTTGCATTTGCAAAAAGGACTTTAAATTTAAGTCAAGATTTCTTATTCATGCATGAGATGAAAAGCTCCGCCATAACCCTGGTTGTGGCATCATTTCACGGGACACTGCTGCCAAATTCCAAAGCTCTCACAGAATGTATCATTGAAAAGCTCTGCAGAGTAATACTGTTTTTTTTAGAAAGTCAGACAGCTGTAACATGTCAGCATGACACTGAAAGAGACAATCATATGTTTAAAGATGATATGCCTCATTTTGTTAATGTCTTGGTGTCATACTTGAAATAGCAGTAATTTCCATGATATATCATTAAATTACTGGCTCTTCTAAAACAACCAGGTAGCTGAAGAGGCTGTAGAGTGGTGGTACTAATTAGAGCAGCTACAGTAATGGCAAGAAGGATAATCTAATTAGCCAATCTCCATAAATGGGCCATCAACCACAAGGAGAGTAGGGTGCTAGCGGCTCTTTAGCATAGTGACGAGAGAGTGGCATTAAATATGGCAAGGTATTTTGTATTCTTCTAGTGCCAGGCCTAATATCAGTATCAATATGGAAGCAGCTTTAAGAAGATAGCATTTCAACTGTAATTATAATTGACAAAATCAAATCCCAACTTCAGAGAAGTAGTCGATAGAGAAGATTTGATTCAAAGATCTAGGCTTAAAAGTTTGTCTGAAAAGTTCTTTTGGTTCAGACCAACTGGATTTTTGGTGTGGTCGGGCAGTAAAAAATAATTCTTTTGATTATTTATAAGTCATTAGACGGCAAGTATACAAACATTTATATTAGACTATGTACGTAACAGTTCAATTCTTTACTATATTTTATTCCTTATTTATTTTTTCATCTGTGAAAATTTTTTTCTCAAACTACCTCAGGTATAACATAACTAGAGCTTCTGGACAAAACGGTGACTATGACCATTTCAAAATTGCTTCAAGTGCATTTCTCAGCAGTCATATGACATTTAAACCAGCACTAGTCACTATTACTTTCCAGAATATCATTGTGGCTCTATACATTCCTGACAAAGGTTTCTGAATTGTGTTTTTATGTCCAAGTTACCGCATACAATTGAAAAATTCCACCCAAGATGTCAGGTTTGTTTACACTAAGTGGTCCCAATTATTCCTGTCACCTATCAATCTTGAATTTTTACTTTTAACACCTCCCCTTACTCCTTCCAAATGGAGACTATTTTAATGGCAACATAAGATATTGCCATTCCATCTGCTTACAATTAAAGTCCACTATCTGTTCACAGTAAAGTAGCTTAAAGAGTGCCAGGCAGAGTTCTCACGACCAGTTTATGCCAATCCCAAAACATGGAATAAAATAGTAATGACAAAATTATTGAAATATTGATGACAGTTTTGCTTTGAAGAAATAAGGCTTTAAAGAGGCGCACACAGTGCTCTATGTAGTGTATTACAAAAGTTTGTTCACTATGTGCTTTGTTATTTTTAATCACAAATGCAAAATATTTTTGGTGTAGTTGAATCCAGTTTTCTACACTTAAAGATGATCCTCTTTTCCAGTCAAAGTTTGTTATTGGTGTAACTTTAAAGATTCTGCCATCCTGATAGCCACGCATGTCTCCCTGTACAGAGTCCAGTGTCCTGCAGCTGAAGCTGAAGGCCTTGATCCTGCATATCATCCATAACATCAGTGTCGTGAAGCAACTTAACCAGGCAGGAGTTACTAGTACGGACGCCTGGGCCTGGAAGAAGCAGCTTCGCTTCTACATGGAACCAGACAAATGCTGCAACATCCATATGGTGGATGCACAATTCAGCTATACTTATGAATACCAGGTGTGTTGGCATGCGTATCTACAGCTTGATACTCTGACGGACAGTCCAAAACACTCGAGGTTCGCTGCAGAAAACCTTTATTACAAAACAAAGATTTTGTTTGAATATATAATTATATTGAATATAAATCAAGACAAAAAGTTTGGAAGTTATTGCAAAGAGTCCAAAGCAAAAGTTAAATCTGATTACTTGGTATCATTTAGTTTAAATTGACTTGAAAGACAGGAAAGCATTATACATTTTCAACAGGCATTAGTGTGTAATTTTCAATCAGAAAATATGTATGGATACAGTGAAACTTACTTCCAAAGAATTGTTCAAATTCAAGCCGGTGAGCACAATACAAAAGCAGTGGCCAAAGTCCTGGCTGGTTCCAAAGCTGTCAAGACACTGAGAAGGAAACAGAACTTTGGGACTACTCCCGCTTAAGCTCAAAGAGACAAAATCCTGTGATCGTGCAGACTGTGAGTAGATATACTGAGATGGTTGATTGGAAGAGTGGCTGCAGGTGAGCAGAATGGGTAACTTTGTGCAGATGAGGTGGGCGAGGCAGGAGACCGGGCACAGGAGGAGAGGGGGACTGGGGACCTCTGTTGGGCGGAGGGAACTAACAGGGAACTAACTGAAAGGCAGAAAAATAGAAAGCCAAAACCATGACATGACCAGATCCATTTCATTCTTTGTAGATTGACTTATTGATAAATTGGCTCACATTCATGTTTCACACATCATTCAGCAACTAGTAACCCTTGCTATATAATCAAATTCTCTGTGTGATTTGTATGTATTTTAATGGCAGTTAATCAACAACATGTTAGAAGTATTTTTTTTTTTACCAAACTTGGATAAATAAACTTGGCACATGCTAGACATACCCTAGTCACTTAGTACGGTACAGTATGACACAAGGTGCTGTTTGGCAGCAGTATATTTACTCAACCCAAACAAATCAATAATTCCATCATAGATCGTCGTATATCTGTGCATCGGTGTGATGCTGCAAACACCAAGATTGTCTTTCTTCAATACACAAATTCTGTGCCTTCTCAAGCACTTCCACTGATGAGTAGTCTAAAATGGTTTCAGGGAATTTGAATGGTACCGAATCTTGTCATTCACTCTCAGAAATATTTTCCTATCTCAGGTATGTATTTGAACTTTTTTTTTTTTTTTTTTTTACCTTTTGGGGGCACTGTTTATGCAGAGATAAGAAGCAGTGAAGATACCTTGTGGTATTTCCCCTCTGCAGTTCTCTGCAAAGCTCGACTCAGTCTTACTCTTTTCCTCTTTCTTTGCCTGTCCCTTATTTGTTTTTCATTCCTTTCCTTCTTCATCCATTGTCTGTAAACTTCCCTTTATCCTCTGCTGGACTCTTTCCACCTCTCTTGTGCCCCTCCGCTCATATCTTTTCTTCTGTCTGACCATCGGCACTTTCCCCCCTGTCTTTATCACCAACTTTCTTCTCTATCTTACTCCATCCCAGGGGAATGCGGCTAAGCTGGTGCACACGCCACTGACTGATAAGTGCTACCTGACTCTGACCCAGGCCATGAAGATGGGGCTCGGGGGGAACCCCTATGGGCCGGCAGGAACCGGCAAGACTGAGTCGGTCAAAGCCTTGGGGGGGCTGTTCGGACGCCAGGTGCTGGTATTCAACTGTGATGAGGTACAAAGACGCTTCTCCTGCGACTGGGAAAGTTTTAAAATTTTAAACTTTCGACACTTTGTCAGCCAAGACGTTATAGTAGAAAGATAAACACGTGTGCAATATGCAAGTCGGACTAATGCTTACAGTGGGAATAAACATACCGGAGGAACACGTGTTGTATGTGCAGTAGTAGACAGACACTGACCTCCTGATTTCTACACACGCAACATGATTGGTGATTGAGAACACGCAACGAGATCTCTCTTTGTTTTTGTGTGTTTTTCAGGGTATCGATGTGAAGTCAATGGGACGAATCTTTGTGGGGTTGGTGAAGTGCGGAGCATGGGGCTGCTTTGACGAGTTTAACCGTTTAGAGGAAGCGGTGCTGTCTGCAGTTTCCATGCAGATTCAGGCCATTCAAGACTCCTTGAAACATCACAAGAACATATGTGAACTGCTGGGGAAGGAGGTCAGAAAGTAGAAATAAAAATGTGTTTTTAAGTACTGATGCCAAATACACTATTACTCACTATTTCTCATGCCCAGTTTTTGTCTCTTTGATACTCCTCCTCCGTTATATCTTTCTGTTTAATTCACTGGCTTGTGACATGATGCAAGCTTTTACCTTCATCCATAAGTTAAATCGGTCTTTCAAAGAATCAGTCACTTATTTATTCATCCACAGTGGAAGAATTATTTTGGCTATTTTTCAAAAAGCAATCAATCAGACTATATTCTTGCTAATAGAACACACATCTTACCATTAAGTAAAACTTTTTCTTCTTCTTATCATCTTCCAGGTTGAATTGGACCCAAACTCTGGGGTTTTCATCACATTGAACCCGGCAGGAAAAGGCTACGGAGGCCGACAGAAACTCCCAGACAACCTGAAGCAGCTGTTCAGGCCTGTGGCCATGAGCAGGCCAGACAACGAGCTCATTGCTGAAGTCATCCTCTACTCCGAGGGCTTCAAAAATGGAGAAACACTGGGACGTAAACTTGTTGCAATTTTCAATTTGGCCAGGTGATATAACGTGGTGTCTTTTTTGGTTTGGATTAGAACCGAGGAAGTAGGACTGTAAAGTTTATTACACTGTCCATAAACTTATCCCCAGAATATGAAATAGTCTGCCTGTGTCACCTGTGCGGCCTTTTTGTCTCTGAGTAACTGAGTGGTGTTTTTTGTGTGTTTCAAATGGAATCATACAAACCCTGTGTTTAAATTATTTGAAATGATCTATTCTGCCACTAGGGTCTATTGTAGTCTATTGATTTTGTAGATGAATCCTCTACCTCACAACCCTGAGTGCCACAGCCAGACCTACTGTCAATAGAAAGTGTGTGAGTATGTGTGAAAATGTGCCTGTATTTGTCTGTCCAGGGAGTTGTTGACTCCCCAGCAGCACTATGACTGGGGTTTGCGTGCTCTAAAGACGGTGCTGAAGGCCTGTGGCAGTCTCCTGCAGCAACAGAGGAGGAGTCATGACAAGGACAAGAGTAAGACCCCCTCTGGCTGTTTTTCTATTTTAACGTACTATATCTCTCAGGCATTTTTTCTTTTCCAATATTGAAGCGTGAGAGGAAAGTTAGAGGAAAGTGGATGCATCCTTGGACTCTTATCTCTGGTCATATTCTTTGCTGGCAAAAGTACACAGTAACAAAACCTGTACACATGTGTGGGGCAAACATATATGAAAGGAGATTTGACAAATGTAACTACTACAGAGCCAGAGGATCTATTGATAGACAGACACTGCATCACTAGGTTTTTAATTTCATACCATTTAGGCCTAACAAGGCTGGCTTTCAGTCTAGCCAAACACAACAGCAGATCATTTGACTGATGATTTTTTTTCTGTCTGAAATTGAAGTTGTGCTAATCAGTGAAATCATTTGGTTTGAACTATGAGTGAAAATGAGAACTTAAATGAGGGAGCTGTGCACAATCCGGTAAATTGCCTCCAGCCACTTGACTCAACCTTGATTGAGACTACAAATTCCTCAGTACCTCAGGATATTGAACTTTGCTGTAAAGCATTTTTTTTTATAGTGTTGCTGAACACACTTAATGGGTTGTGAGTCTTCGCAGTGACGATGATGGAAAGCGGTATTGGTGATTTGAATGAGAATTCCTTAATGCTTCATACATAGGTGGAAAAAAAAATAAATGAAGTCATTCAAGTCAATCAAGTAACACAAAGGACTAAAAATGTACATGCAATGGTGTTTCAGATCAAAACATGTCTGTGGGTAGGTTTAAAAAACACATTTGTACATATCATTTTGTCATTTTGAGTTATTTGTATGTTTCTAGAGAATTGGATTATAGGTCGTTGTATTATAATTCAGGGCACAAATTCACAGACAAGTGATGTTTAAAATCTAGATGTGCTAACTAACCAGCAATGACCACAGATGACATTTAGCCACTGCCTCAGGGATACACAGAAGATTATAACGATCTGAAAAGCAAGACTGTTCAATAACCAGCAGATACCTGATTCATACGTCAGCTGACTGCCGAGCATGAGCCCTCAAATCTATTGAACTGAATTCCTTCAAAATCAAACTATTTAATCAATTATAACATTTAAAGTATGTGATTGTTGACAACTGATTTGTGTGCTTGCGGCAAATTATAAAGACAGTACAGACATAACTATGCTGCCATATAACAAAAAAATAAAACAAATGCAGACAGCCATAAACTAATTGAAGTGGATCGACCTTCAATAACTTTTTCCATATTCATTATTTCAGTGAAAATAGCCAATCTGTGTTTATAGTTTGAATAAAAGTTACAGTTTAAAAGTTCATCATTATTTGTAGTATTTAAGAACATCTTTATTGTCAGAACAGCTTGTTTTAAAACCTGCTGGACTTTTGACCTCTTAACGTGTCATCCATCTCTAAGCATCGTGGAAGTAGATGAAATTAAGCCAGAAATCCCGACTCAGCTTTTTATAATAAAACAATCCTAACTATTCCACTTCAGGTATTTTTACAAACAGTCAATAATCTGAAAACTTGCTTTTTGGCCATTTGTTCAAAGTGTCTCTTCAATGTGTCCCCTGAGAAGTGCTGAAACTGCTGTACTGATAGCAACCTTCAGACCTGAGAGGCTGGAAGTTGTGGAGCTGAGGGAAAGGATTAGAGGATAAGGTGATGGATGATGGTTTGGAGATGCTTATCCTGTACCCAACAGGGGCATGCTATGAAATGGCTTTTTGATCTGTGCCCCTTTGTGTGGGTATCTGTTGGAAGCAGTTTGATAAACACTATGCATCAAAAGGCTCTATTGACCAGCCCTTTCTCTATACACGTGCTGTCCTCGCCCTTCTAATCCTCTAATACAGATACGCCTTCAATTGACATTTAGCCCAAATGCTCCCCTAAAAACTTTTCCTCCCTGGGCTTTTTCACTCATTTGTACTTTTGTCCTCCGTTCTCTCGTTCCCAAACACTTTGCCAGAGTTCTGTTGTTTACCTCTTCAGTATCTCTTTCCCCTCCTCCTTCCTCTTCTTCCTGACCTGTTGTTAGCTCTCTCTCTGATACCTAGCTGTCGATGTTGCTCTCATCCCGCTCATTCTCACTCGCTGCCCTCGGTTTCTCACCCCCATCTCCTCTTCATGTATCTGCTTTTCAATCCTTTACCCCCCCCCCGCCCCTCCTCTCTTAATTTTCCTCTCTGCCTTTTCTTGACTCTTTCCCCCTCTCTCTCTCTTTCAAATCCTTCTGTTCCACCTCCCAACCTTTATCTGTCCAACACACACTCACACGGAGACATAGACACACCATGTCTGTCGATGAGTCCCCAAGGTTTGCTTGTGTTTGTCTCTGTGTAGTCTGGCCAAGTGTTCCTCTCTGCTGTGGAAAAAAAACAAAAAAACATTTGTGCCTGCAGGGAAGGCCGGCATTGTTGGAAGAGAGAACAGAAGTATTGACAAACTCTTAAATAATGACAGGCTTTGGTAATTAGCTCATTTTTAACCAGTGACCTGTGCAAGAACAAAGCAAATAATGACTGGACAAGCTGACTTTCATAACCTTGTTTTGTATTCTTCTCCATCGAGCATGTATTGTATTATTTCATAGCTCTACATATAGTCTTTTTTCACCAGTATAAAGCATCTTTAGAATTTCAATCATATCCTTATTGAAGTACTTCTTACATGCGTATCCTATTTGGGATTAGAATGGAATTTAAATTAATCTCTTTCATCTTCATACAGTTCAGGAGAGTAGCCTGGTGGTGCAGGCGCTGAGACTGAACACCATGTCCAAGCTGACGTTTGCCGATAGCTCTCGTTTTGATGCTCTGGTCAGTGATGTCTTCTCGGGGGTTAGCTTCACCGATGTGGAGGACCAGATACTAATGCAGGCATTGGAACAAGTCTACAAGGAAGCACAACTTGAACTCATACCCAACCAGGTTTGTCTAAGAAGACATCTGTCATTTATATGCTAAACATACGCATATTATTGTCATGATGTGAACTGGAATTCGGCCAGCTTTTTGGATATTCTGCAGGGAGTCGTTTATATTAACAACGAGGCAACTGTGAATTGTTTGTTAGAAAGACAGTAGAAAAAAACAGTAAAAAAAAATAAAATAAAATAAAAAAATACCTACAACAATTAAATCGATTGATTGCTGACTGTTGCAGCTGAAGAAGGCATTGGAGCTGAATGAACAGCTGAGGCAACGAATGGGTGTAGTCATCGTAGGGCCAAGCGGAGCAGGCAAGTCTACACTCTGGAGGATGCTCAGGGCTGCTCTCAGCAAGACAGGCAAAGGGGTGAGTAAAGAGACAAACCCCCTACTGGATTTTCAATTGTCCATACTCCCACCTAATTTAACAGTAACCTTGAAAGAATATATAAAAAAAATACTGTAAGGCTTGCATTCCAGCATTATTAGCATATAAAACAGCATGAAAAGCGTTATTTGAAAGTCTATGCGTCAGTTAAAAAAAAAAAAATGTTCCCAGCATGGGGTGTCATCTTGCTGATGCTGTATGCTGCTGTTTTTGCAGGTGAAGCAGTACACAATGAATCCCAAGGCCATGCCCAGACAACAGCTCTTGGGACACATAGACATGGACACCAGAGAATGGGCTGATGGGGTCCTCACACACAGTGCCAGGAGTGTGGTCAGAGAGCCACAGGGTAAGAGGCACACACCACTCGCATGGCACAGATAGGCCACTGACAGCCAGACTTTTGACCATGAGGATGGTTTGGTCCACATTATTGCCCACTTTGGCTGGAAAAGTTCTTGCACTACACCCGATACACACAGCAAGGACTGAACAAAGTCATCTTTGAGTGGTTTATATATGTTGTCCTCAGCATTGTAATTTATGTACATGTATAGTGGTCACGTATATGTCTTTTTGTGTAGAGGTGAACTCCTGGATTGTTTGTGATGGCGACATTGACCCCGAGTGGATTGAGAGTCTGAACTCGGTGCTCGATGATAATCGGCTGTTAACCATGCCTTCCGGAGAACGCATCCAGTTCGGACCCAATGTTAACTTCCTGTTTGAGACCCACGACCTTAGCTGTGCCTCACCAGCCACCATATCCCGCATGGGCATGATCTTTCTCAGGTCAGTCAGCCTAAGCAGACAAAGTTTTAAATGTTTATGTCTACCCAATTCCATATTTTCCTAATGTTTCTCTCCCTGTTGTTTTACCTCCTTTCATTCTTACTTTTACCTTAAGTGATGAGGACATTGATGTGGGTGCTTTGGTGAAGTCATGGTTGAGGGTTCAGCCAGAAGAGTGTCGCGGTAACCTAGAAAACTGGCTGGGAGACTACTTCCAAAGAGCTCTGGACTGGGTCCTCAAACAGGTAACATTTTCCCCCATCCTACAGTCAAACTGTTTCATTGTGCTGAATTTGACATTCACAGCTTGAAGTTTTTTCTTTGATGCTGAAACAGTGCTGTAATGATTTGACAAGCACGAAACAAACTGCGGCAAAATATCTGGCTTTCTGAATTACCTGCACTTACACTGACCAATGTTTACCATAATGTATTGAATTGCTAACATACAAGTGTGATAAAGTCACAGAAATCACTTTTGACAAACCAGCTGGCTCAATGAACAAACACAGTTATCATATCCTGCTTAAAATGCAATAATGCTTACATATTTGTTTCTCTTCTTCTCAACCCATTCATTCCAAAATCTTTATAAATATTGGATTCAAACTTGCATACCCAATATTTTTCTTCTCTCCTGACATTAGAATGACTTTGTGGTGGAAACTAGTCTGGTGGGCACAGTGTTCAATTGTCTGTCGCACCTCAGCGCTGTGACAGAGAGAGGTCAGTTCATCGTTGGTCTTCTTAGAGGCATGGGAGGGAACCTCAACGTCAAAACACGACAGGAGTTTGCCAAAGAGGTGAGGACCCCTGTGTTCGTTGAACGGGCAGAGAGTGGCTATTTTAGGATTTAAATTTGATTCGTTTGTCGACATGAAAGGTTTCTTGCAAAGTCGAAAATAATTGTTACTGATGGAAAAATTGAAGGACGGGTCATCAGTCAAGAAAGAAACACAACTTTATGTGTGGCATTTTTCTTTGTGCTTCTGTAGTTGCTGAGCTGGGCTAGGGAAACCCCCCCGGACAGCAGAAAACCACTGGACACCTACTATGACTCTGACAGTGGCCATCTAGCAGCCTATACGTTCCAGCGTCCCGAGGGTCTCACGCTGGAACAGTTCTCTCATACACACATGCTACCTGTCATTGAGACTCCAGGCATGCAGAGAGGTCTTCAATCTTTTTCCCCGTGGCTCACCGCTCAGCACAGGCAGCCCTTCATGGTGGTAGGGCCGGAGGGTTGTGGAAAGGGGTAATTATCCATGCATTACAAATGCGTGCACACACACAGAGTGACAATTTGCATAATCATAAACAGAGGGGGTGTTTGCACAAACACTTTTATGTACATGGAGACACTGTGCATAAAAATTCCAAGCAGACCTGAAAATGTTCAATTGAAAACTCATTAACTCACTGCATAGCTGTGATTGCTGAGTAACAATTACATTCCCTTACATTAACCTAATTTATCAACATAGCTGTGATTGTTTAATATCTTTTGTCAAACGGTCATTTGTGTAAACGATTTAAGTAGGCACAATCCCACACAAGCTTCATGTTGGTCTTCCTGCAGAAAAAGTGTTGGCGAGTTGACAGTGGAAGAGTGTGCGTTACGGATTGTGCGACAGAGGCTCTCAAATGTGGACCCTCAAAATGACACCATCATACAATCAACACTGAAATCAAAGCAGCTTTTAAGCTAGACTTGACCTTTTTTGTAAAGGCACTGACAACCCAGAATAAGGATCGGATCCGCGGGTGCATGTGGCCCGGTTTTATGCGCTCAGGCTCGAGTTCACACACTGAGTCGCTGCCTCAGAAGTAATTGCGTGCCTCCCTAGGGGTTTGAAGATCGAGGGTCACTCTGTTTGCCTTTTATACTTCAGTTGAGTCTGTCTCAGTCCTTCCTCTCCTCTCCTCTCCTCTCCTCTCCTCTCCTCTCCTCCTCTCCTCTCCTCTCCTCTCCTCTCCTCTCCTCTCCTCTCTTCTCTTCTCTTCTCTTCTTCTCCTCTCCTCTCCTGTCCTGTCCTCCTCCTGTCCTGTCCTCGCTGCCTTGTCTTGCCTCACTTCGCCTGAAAGGTCACTGTGCCAGTGAAGCACTGGGTTGGTCAGTTTATTCTTCTGATGAAAGAACATGTAATTAATTTCCACAGACATATCCTGTAATGAGTGTTCACACACACACACACACACACACACACACACACACACACACACACACACACACACACACACACACACACACACACACACACACACACACACACACACACACACACACACACACACACACACACACACACACACACACACACACCATTTTACTTTCTCTGTTTTCACTTTCTCATAAAATGTCACCCTTTGCCTTTGGGTCTGTTCTGACAAACACTGTTCTTGAGATGCTAAGGGGCCTGAACATGTATGAAACTGAGCTGTGTAAAAGTTAGAACATTTGGCCATTCGGCTGAAACATCACCAACCCTGTGAGATCACGTCTCACCACACAAACTGTGAGTGCCTGTGTATTTCTTGACCTTTTTCTACACATTGTTTTCCGTCCAGCATGCTCCTGCGCTACGCCTTCTCTCGGCTGCGTTCCACCCAGGTCGCTGTGGTTCACTGTAGTGCCCAGACCTCGTCTCGCCACGTCCTACAGAAGCTCAGCCAGACATGCCTGTTGCTCAGCTCCAACACCGGCCGGGTGTTCCGACCCAAGGACTGTGAGAACCTGGTCCTTTACTTAAAAGACATCAACTTACCCAAACCGGACAAGTGGGGGACCAGCAACCTTACTGCCTTCCTGCAACAGGTAGAGAGGATATAAAAAGACACATGGATAAGCAAACAAATTAGTGAATGGTCGGATGAAGTATAGCTTTGATCCCAGTGCCCACCCTCAGAAGCTCAGAATATAATGTGCTTTCTTTTACTTCAGCAGAATATACTGCATCTGAAATGATTTCAACTTGAAAAACAATAAGAAACAGGGACATCTCTTCTTTACTCGGTCTCTCCTTCAGGTGTTGACATATAAGGGATTCTATGATGAGAATCTGGAGTGGGTGAGTCTTGAGAACATTCAGGTGGTGGCCTCGATGTCAACAGGGGGAGCTGTCGGCAGCCATTCACTCACCTCCCGCTTCTCCTCTATCGTACGCATCTGCACCATAGAGTAAGTATGGAGAAAGCACTAAATCACCAAATTGCAGTAGCGTAGCACTTTGCCATTCATTTATTCACATGCAGTAATTCTCTTTTCAAACATCGCTCCTCATTTCTCTCCATTTATCTGTTTCTCTGCTTCTTTGACTGCCCTTAGCTATCCAGACAGGGAGCAGCTGCAGACTATCTACTCTGCTTACCTGCAACCAGTTCTCCAGCATAGCCTGGGCAGCCAGGCAGCCTGGGCCAGCACAGGGAAAACACACCAGCTGGCTGGCTCTCTAGTGCAGCTCTATGAGCAGGTATTGAATGTCATGGGGCGATCATTCATTTTCATTTTCTAATTGCGATAAAATGCAATTTTATCGTTAATTGTGATTTACATATTGCTTGCATAGGGTGAATGGAAAATCAAGTTATATTGTTTATATTGGTAAAAAGTTGTTTCATTTTATTTTCAAATATGAAGGAACATTTAAATGTCAAACATATTTTCCATTCTTATTTCAATATGGTCATAGAACGCCAATATGAGTATTTGAAAATGCAAACGCAAGTTGGGTTATTGCATTTTTGTTTTAATTTTTACTCTACACACAGTTGTCGGAAATTATGTTATTGTGAAATTGTATTTTCAGTTTACATTACCATTTTGATATGTCCCCTATAGGCTTCCATATTAGAGACTCTGATTTGAATTTATGGAGTTCCACATTAAAATTCACGCTTGTTCCACAGCAGAGAGAAAGCTCACAAATCCTGACAGATAAACATGATCAGGAAAGAAACCACTACACCCATATTCAGCAAAACAGCACTGCCCAAAATGCCTTAAAAGCAAGTATCCTTTTATCCCGGGATACCGGTTGAGTTCTCATCGGCGTTTCCATACATTATGTTACAGATTCTTATGCATAGCATAACACGGCACCAAGTGATGACCTTGCTCAGAGAGTGAGGATGTCAGGTGTTTTCGTTCAATGAGATGATAATCAGGTGTCAGTGGGTGTCCTGTTTTGTTTCAAGAACAGCAATCTGTCAAAATCTGAGCTTCACAACACAGGTTTGTTGAAGTGCATCATGGCACAAACAAAGGAGATTTCTGATGTTGTCAGAAAAAGAGTTGTTGACGCTCATCACCTCACTCTATTTTCACTGTCATTTTCAAATTTGCTGCTAATCCCAGAGGTTCACATACCTTGGCCACTCACATAAATATAATGATTAAATAAATGACCAAGTATAATGTTTTTGTCTTATTGTTTACAACGTAACTGGGTTTTCTTTATCTACTTTTAGGACTTATGTTCAAAGCTGATGTTTTAGGTCAGATTGCAGAAATATAGAAAATTGTAAAGGGTTAACAAATTTTGAAGCACCACTATAAGTATTATTATTGTCCAATTAATCTATACCCTGTAGAATAGAAACATTTTCATCTTTCTCTGTTTGTTTCTGTCCTCTCAGGTGAAAGCCAAGTTTACAGTGGATGACCACAGCCACTACCTGTTTACCCCCTGTATTCTCACAGAGTGGGTCCTCAGCCTACTGCGGTACGACCTCACTGCAGGTAACCTAGACCACGTGCACACACACATATATGTGTGGGCTCTGATGCACATTTTTAGAGACACTGCTGTATGCAAACAAAAACAGAAAGTTGAAATTAATGACCCACTGGAGTCCTTGCATAGAAATATTTTGCTGAGTCACACGAAGCATTATTAATTCAGTTTTGATCCCAGAATCAAGAAGACATCCACGCGTGGCTTAGTTTCTTGTCAGTATCCTTTCAGCGCAGAGCTGTTTCCAACTCTCACCTTTTCCTTCATCCTGTCCCCCCCCATCTCTCTCTCCTCAATTCCTCTGTCACTTGTCTGTCTCTTCCTTTTTTTTCTTTCTTTTTTTTCTTATTCTCTCCCTCTGCTGTTCTTTCATCTCTCTCTCTGTCCCTCTTTCTCTCCCTCTGCAATGTGTTCCTGCTGTGATAGTGAGTCCAATCATTTATTTTAATTAAACACGTCAGCGGACAAACTTCTCTTTTCCTATACTCATCATTTTTTTTTTTTAACTTACTCTTACTTCTTTCTCCTTTTCCCCTTCCTTGCTGCTTACCTTCTTTCTGTATGTAAAAACCTTTTCACTTTGTATTTATTCTGTGAAAGTGTTGATGTTTGTGCATGTGAGTGAGTTTGAGTGTGCATGTGATCACATAAATATCGTATTTCTGTGGCTCTGTATGACTGTTGACTTCAGCCCTTTCAGTATAATGTGACAACCTTTTGATAGCACTTGCCAATGAGACCACAAATCTAGCTTTTGAGTCTGAAAAGTAAAGCCAATGCGGAATTGCCATTTTTCCATTAATTAGATATTAGGCATCAAAGAGTGGTATTTTTTGGGGGGGCGTGTCTTATTTGATTGACAGCCCTGGGATTCAGTCAGGTTTCCGTTATAGGTGGGCGGCCACATTGCGTCTCAGTCAGATCGAATCAGATCCATCTCTTGCTTTTTCCCAGCTCCTCCAAATATGGTCACTTCCACCTCCAAAAAAAAAAATCAAGATTGTGACAGACAAAATTCCAAACTTGAGGCTTCAAAATGGCAGCTAACAAGCCAATTGGTCATGTTGCGGCTTCGGGGGAATTTAGCACATTAACCTGCAATGTGCTTTTGTCTAGCCTCGTCCTGTCAAAATTAGCCCTCTGACTAATGTTAAGCCCTGAATCCAAGTGTAAATACTTTGTCTCTGTCTGTCCTTTATGACACCTAAGCAACCGTGATATAAATGGACAGACCACAACGTTTGCATTGTATGTGCGATATGTTAGAATTAAAAAAGTTCTTTCTCCTCAGATTCATTGAAATTTGGTTTCAAATGACCTCAGTGTTTAAATTAGCTTCTTGACTGAGGTCAAGGCCCTGATCAGAAATAATTCAAACAAAATCAGCAAGTCTCATGTTTTGTATAAATGTGTGCAGGTTGTATTATATTCTTTTGAGTATTAATCCAAATAGCTGTGTGTTTTTCTCTTTTGTTCCCTTTTAGGTCAATCTAATGTGACAGACAGCCTGTTGGAGGTGGTGGCATACGAGGCCCGGAGGCTCCTCAGAGACCGGCTGGTTTCCTCCAAAGATCTTCACACCTTTGACAACATCCTCTCCTCCATCATACGGGGCGACTGGGGCTCTGACGCTCTGGAAAACATGACTGGTATGAGATAGCACTATCTTTGCATCAGCATGAGCTCATCCATTCCTCCATCCCTCCATCCCTCCATCCCTCCATCCATCCCTCCCTCCCTCCCTCCATCCCTCCATCCCTCCATCCATCCATCCATCCATCCATCCATCCATCCATCCATCCATCCATCCATCCATCCATCCATCCCTCCCTCCCTCCCTCCCTCCCTCCCTCCCTCCCTCCATCCATCCATCCATCCATCCATCCATCCATCCATCCATCCATCCATCCATCCATCCATCCCTCCCTCCCTCCCTCCATCCCTCCTTCCCTAGCATCACTTTTTGACATTATCTCAGAATCCTGTATCCCAGAATTTGGCAGCTGCCAGTGATTGGACAGACAGAGCACTACTTTGCAAGTGTGACAGCTTTTAGATACAAATGCATTTTAAACTTATATCCATGCAACTAGCAGCTTCTTCAAAGACACAGAAATAGTAATACAATCACACCCCTTTGATTGGAAGAGGAACGCCACCTCTACAGTGCTCATATTTTTGTGTATTGTGCCTTTCAGACAGCCTCCATGTCATTTGATGTGCACACATGTGGGTATGCTGCTATTAGTCTGTAATGTTTGTCCTGTCTGCAGATGGCTTTTATGTGACGTGGGGAGCCTCTGAAGGGGCTCTGATAGCTCCAGGCCAGTCTCTCCCTGCTCATGGGAAACAACTGGGACGCCTGGATTCTGCTGACCTAAAACAAGTTATACAGAAGGTATGCAGTGAGCAACTGTTGTGTGTTCAGGCTTGTTGATTAACTATGCACACATACATATGTGTTTGCAGTACAGTAAGTGTATTTTTAACACTGAAAATGTTGCTTTTATTGTAATGTGTAATGAATGTATTCTCCCTATCTCTATAACAATACAACTACACAAGAGCTAAATCTGCATAATGAGAACTATTGTTTTGATATATTGCTGATAAAACATTTATGTTTTCTCATTTATTTTAAATTTGTTTGAATGCACTGGCTTTATGCTCTGTCGGCGAAATATGGACACAGCGGTATTGCAAATTTGCCATAATAATTCCAAGACTCCTTTTATCTGCTACTGCTTTGATCTTTCTAGCTCATCCTTGTGGTTGTGTCTCTTTGTATTTTCAAATGTTCCTTACATTGTATTGATTGAAGTGTCTATTTTGTACCTCCTCACCTGTTCATCCCTTCTCTTCCCCTAGGGAGTAACACTGTACAGTCGTGATAACAGAGAGCTGGATCTTCTCCTGTTCTGGGAAGTGTGTGACTTTGTGTCCAGGGTGGATCGGGTCCTCAGCCGACCTGGTGGCTCTCTGCTTCTGGCAGGACGGAGTGGAGTGGGTCGGCACACCGCCACATGCCTGGTGTCACACATGCATGGCTACACATTGTTCACTCCTAAAATCCATCGTGGTTATTCTCTTAAGCATTTCAACAGTGATCTCAAGATGGTGAGAATGGATTACTTTGAGATTAAGATTTTATTTGCTTAACTAGTTCATAATCATATTATACCTTTGAGCTATTTGATTGTGGTGATAGCCATAGTCGGAGGCATTATCTTTTAGGGTTGTCTCGCTTTCCGACTGCATGTATGTTCCGTTGTCATTAGCGTGATAGCGAAAGAACATCTCAAGGGAATTTCTTTAAATTCGGCACAAAGGTTCACTCGGGCCAAAGGATGAAATGACTAGATTTTGGGGGTCAAAAGTCAAGGTCATTATGACCTTATATTGACCCATTCTCGGTGAGTGTAATATCTCAAGAACAGATTTGGCATTAACATTCAATGGACCTCAAGGGGTAAAATGTGAAGCTGGGGGTGAGAGG
>NW_027210600.1:9125000-9182500 GCF_029030835.1 Brachyistius frenatus
GTTACTTGAAAACTTCCCTCAACCTTTTCCATGCTTGCAGTCCAAGCTGTGCATATCGCTCATTTATCTCTGTATCTCTCCCTCCCCTTACCTTTGCCGCCCTGCAGCCTTTGGTAGATGAAGCAAAGCGTGCAGTTGGAAACATCAAGCCTGAAGCGCTGTCTGAGATTCGCTCCCTCCGTATGCCCCCTGATGTCATCAGAGACATCCTGGAGGGGGTACTGAGGCTGATGGGTATCTTCGACACGTCCTGGGTCAGCATGAAGAGGTGAGAGGGGACCAGATGGGAAGAACGTGTAAAAGGAGAGCCAGAAAAAGGGCTAAAATGAAGGATGAGGAGAGACTTACCCTGTTGGGAGTAATTATATTGCCGAGAATCTTTAACACCTCTCGGGTTGTGAGATTTGAGGTGATGGGGTGTTAAGGGATGGGTGGGAACAGAGGAAGAAGAGGGAAGGGTTTGCACAGTGAGGAAAGGATGGAGAAATCATTTTACTTGGGTTGTCTCAAAGGAATTTCATAACTTTATCAATATGTGTAAAAAGTTTTTTGAATTGGCAAAAACTCCCAAATCATCAACTTCACTTTAAAGCTGTATTCAAGACATACTGTATTTAATTCCATTCAAACATTGATATTTCCCTACCACTTCTTCACATGACCCAAAATAAATTCATCTTTTAAAATAATACATGTCAAAATCTCATAATTTTAGGTTTGAATTACAGTAACATTGAATTCCCCACTTTGTGTATCAAGAGTCACTTAATTTGATCTCACTCTCTGATCACTTCTTTAATTTGCTTTATTGCTGTGAAATGTAGTTTAAACTTGTGTGTCTCCATTTTTTTGTCACCTTATCACGTCCAATAATCTCTCTTGCTTATTTCTTCACTGCTCTCCTCTGTAGCTTTCTGGCCAAGCGGGGCGTGAGGGAGGACATAGTTACATTTGAAGCCAGGAACATCAACCCTGAGATTCGCCAGAGTGTAGAAGAGCTGCTCAACAAGAACAAGGCCTCCTTTGACCCCAAGGTCAGCTAGCGACTGTTGCAGAATGAGAATTAGATGTATCGTTGGATGTTGTAAACCCCTTGATGTTTTATTTTGCTGGTGTATGAAGATGTTGCCGTGGCTGTTATAAATTGAGGTGTTTCTTGTGATGGTGTCATCGTTGTTCAGAATGCGAAGCGTGCAAGTGCAGCAGCTGCTCCTCTGGCTGCCTGGGTCAAAGCCAACGTCCAATACTCCCTCGTCCTAGAGAGGATCGAGCCACTGGCAAAAGAGCAGGCCGGACTACTGGAGTAGGAACATGCACACGCGCGCACGCACACACGCACACACACCGCTCCACAAAACACCTACGATGGTGTGTTTTTAAAAAAAAAAAATTTTTTTTTTTTTTTTTTTTTAACACAAATGCACACCTGGTCATAAGTATATAGATAAATGAGTTGCAATTTTTGGAAATAACTCTTCTTTCAATATTTGCTGATTTTCATTTAGTGATTTTCATTTAGAATCCGAGCTCATAAGCAACATACACTGAATGATACGCACAGTCACAGTCTTAATGATAAACTTATACACGCATGAGAAACCTTTGTCTGATTTGTGTGTGTGTGTGTGTGTGTGTGTGTGTGTGTGTGTGTGTGTGTGTGTGTGTGTGTGTGTGCGCGCGCGTGTGCGTGCGTGTGCATATCCAGAAACCTCAGGAAAACAGAGAGTCGAAAGAATAAATTGGAGGACCAGCTTAACTCTGTTGGAGCCAAAGTCAACGAGTTGAAAGACAAGTATGTTTCCTCCCATCTTTCTATCCGTTCTTACAGCCTTTAAGCCTGAGAAAACATATTGGGGTTGTTATGTTATCATAAGCTACCTTTCCGATGTTTTTTTCAATAAGACATCAAGCTGTTTGAAATAGAACTAAACCATGGATGCTGCAGTCAGGAACAAATGTAATGCAACTGCACCATAAGAATCACATTCTACAAGTAGAAAATTAGCTTTTCATGAAACATGTTTACTCACCGCCGGGCATGCAGCACTCCCCTGTATCTGCCGCTTGTATTCCTTCAGCATACGGTGACTGATATAAACAATCAATACTGCCTGAGGTGAAGGTGACTCTCACCCTTTTTTTTTCTTAATTGGCTGGACCGGCTGGTTTAGAATTGGGAATGTGTTTTCATTTGTGTGTAGTCGTGATCACTAATATTGATTTTGTGGCACATGATGATGAGGCATGATCTACTGTGAATCAAGGTATTTAATAAAACTGAAGAAAATGGCTGGACACCGGGAAATTTCACTATTTATTAAGTCAAAGTTCAACAATGGTGAATTCCACACTATATATGTGACTGAGATTTCATGCTCCATGTGCTGCTCTTCCTTCCAACGTCTCCAACCGTCAGCCCTGTCATTTTTCTTCCTATCCATCCATGTGTCATCTAATCATCTAACAATTGAAAGATGTCTTACTTGCTCTCCCCTCTGCCCACCTCGGCTCCTTTTCTCTCCACCTTGCATTTTACATTTACTTTGCCACAGTCATATGTACTGATTTGCGGTCTACTTTCACTAGCACGGGGAGAGCTACACATTATTTTTACATTATTGATTATCGCATATATCTCCTCACTGATCTATTTACTTCCTTCTTACTCTTGCCTCAGGTTTCAGTGTCGTACTGCAGAGGCAGCTAAATTGGAGGCGGAGGTGACTAAAGCTCAGGACACGATCACGGCGGCCCAGCAGCTCATATCTCAGCTGGATGGAGAACACACACGCTGGAACGCGCAGGTAGTTTGATGTATGAGTGTGTTGATTTGTGTTTTGGGGTGGGAGGTTACGCGCATCTACTCAAAAAGGGGCTCATTTACCATGTAAGAGCAACAGGAGGCGTTGGGAGTCCATGAGTGTGGTTGTGTGTGTGACAGGCGGATGGATCCCGCTGTCTTGGGTCCCTTCTGGGTGTTTTTACTCCTCTCCACAGCATCTGTCTGCACCTTAATTAAAACACTCAATCTCTTCCTGACACACTCACTCGCGCACACACCCTCACTCTCACTGCCTCCCTCGAGGCCTGCAGCAGAGAGCCAGTTTACTCTCTGCTCACGTATTTCCATACACTCTCACATACACACATGCGCACAAACTCACACACTCCTAACTCCTTTCCACACTATACAGCGGTTTTGGATCGCGAACACATGCACAAAACTACAGAGAAAGTGATATAGAGGTAGATCCATGTTTTGCATTGAAGCAAGGATGCTAGCAGGACGTTTAGCCGTTCTTATTCAGGGGACCAGACATTACAAGGTCTTCTTCCATCCTTACCTTTCTCTACATTTCTACCTCTTGATTCCTCCCGATCCTCATTGTCCATTTTTCTTTCTTGTCTTACTTTTTTCATACTTTACTCACTTGCCTGTCCCTCAACTTCCTCTATCTTGTCCGTTTCCTCTCTATTTGCATCTGTCTACCAGATGTCAGAGATTAAGAACGAGTTGGAGACGCTCCCTAATAGGGCCTTGCTTGCTGCAGCCTTCATCACCTACCTGTCTGCAGCTACTGAAGACCGTAGAAGACACAGTCTGGAAACATGGATGGCCCAATCTGGACTACATAGTAAATATGTTATTCCTTTTTTTTTTAACACACTTGCACCAGCACATGCCAACTGTTATACTAAACAACCTACACAACCACCGCTACCCACACACAGTGTAAATTGCTGTTACATATCGTACGCTTGCAAGCTCCTGGGTGTTTTAATTATGAGTGCTGATTAAAAAGTTCTAAAGGTGGAGTGTTAAAATAGCTCTATAATCATTTAACTAATCAAAGGTAACTGTAATCATTATGATGTTATGTCTTTCATTCATTAATCAAAAAAGTGTCATTATTTTCAGTCATGTGAGTGACCTAATGTGTACATGCATATAAAACTTACACACTCCTTAAGCATTTCAGTGCTATAAAATCCTGTTTTTACCACTTTATGGATTTTAATTCTCAGAAATGAATTTGTAAAATGTGTGCACTAAAAGCACTCATTGTTATCTCATTAATATCTGAGTGTATAAGTCTCCGTGGCTCCCTCTTTCCCAGAAGCCCTCAGCTATGCAGGTAAATCCCAAACAGACGAGTCCATCAAATGTGCTCTCCACAACCAAGTCAAGATTACCTAGTGACTTCTCTCAAAGTGTAATATAATGTGTCCAGGCACTAAAGTTGAATTGGGACTTGTTGTCAAGTGGCTGCTGGAATGTCCACTGATGAAATTTACAAACACATTTTTTTTAAATATATATGCATCACATAAACATGTGCATTTGTCTTGTGTGTTTGCATCAGCGTTTGACTTGCGGTCATTCCTGTGCTCGGAAAGTGAACAGCTGATCTGGAAGAGTGAAGGGCTGCCATCAGATGACCTCTCCATGGAGAACGCACTGGTTATTCTACAGGTTAGATTTCACATCTACTCTTTGACTTCACCACACCACAGCAGCAAATGCTGCGACTCACTGCGTCTGGTTCAAATTAAAAGCCCTCCTTTCAAATGGAAACCCCCCCTAGCTTTTTAATACACAGTCCAGCCATATACTTAGTTTTGACCTAGTCTCATTTGACATGACACAAATGAATTGATGTTATTAAAGAAATATAAATATGTAATCACCTTGTTTTATCGGTCGATCTTTAGGTTTTTGTGTTATCACAGACTATTTACATATTAGCTTACAATAAATAGTGTCTTTGTCGCTTGCATTGTATACACCATTTGATAAGACACTACAATACGATGTAATTGCAACATTTACATCTAACAGCTGTTCTCCATATTCGTACTTGAACCAAGAATTTTGCCCTTGTTGCCATTCATCTGTCCTCCATTTGCATGTGTTGTGTTTGTGTGTTGTTTTTACCATTGCTGCCTTCAGATCAATGCACTCAAGTTACAGGTAAGAAGTTGTTCCATCATTCACCCTCATAGCCGACACTTAGTTTTAGTAGCTGTTTATGTCTGTGTGTCTCCCTTACAAGTGTGTGTTTGTCCTTTACACTAATGATACGCTGCATGTACAGAAGTCATTTATAATTATATAATCAACAATGTCAATAGATGTCTGTTATAATGGTGGGTGGCCAAAAAAAAACAACGTTATCTTTGACTCATCTGCCCAGAAAACATGATTCCAACAGGCCTGGTCTTTGCCTATACGGTTATTTGCAAACTGTAGTTTTGCTGTAATGTTCTTTTTGGACAGCAAAGGCTTCTTTCTGGCATGACTCCCGTGAAGGTCAATTTTGTGCAGTGTCTTTCTGATTGTAAGCACGTGCACTTTGACACCAGCAGTTGCAAGAGTTACCTACAGAACCTGCGACTTCTTTTTGCATCCAACCGTCTGCTCTTGGACAGACTTTGCTGTTTGTGTTGCCGGCCAGTTCTGGACAAATTGCCACTCGTTGAAAATCAACGTGTCTTGTAGATAATTTTCCTGACAGCGGAATGAATTGTTCCAAATCATTTTTAGATCTGTGCCAGACTCATAAGGCATACTCAAGCTTTTTACTGAAGGCTTTAGAGAGCTCTTGACATGATGACTCTACACACAATAGCAAAGAGAACAGCAGGCTCCAGATGTCAGAGGTTTAAATTAGACTGGTTCCACCTGTCATTTCCAAAGGAGAATTTTATTTTTAGCACCTAAACTTGAACCCCAGATTCAAATTAATGATTCAGTGATCAAGAGTGTACTTACTTTTTTAAATTACCGGTAAGAAAATGATAAATAAAAATAAATAAAAAAAAAAGTGTCATTTGTTTGACTATATCACGTTTATTATAATGTTTCAAAGAGAATCAAATGTTTCCTTGTTGTGGACTAAGGAAAGGCTGTGGGGACAGTTTGAGAAAGACAATCCTTGAGCGAGAGACCACGAAATAGAAGAGTATATAATGAAAGGACGGTGGTGGACCTCATGCCTGTGGTGATGGTGGTCAATAAGCATGATATCACGGTGACAGTGCTGAACGACATGAATACACACACACACACACACACACACACACACACACACACACACACACACACACACACACACACACACACACACACACACACACACACACACACACACACACACACACACACACCTCTCCTTTTCCTCAGTAAGTGAGCTTCTTTCTAAGTAAAACTGTCTTGAATCAACTTTTCCTGAAATGCTTTCTCGTTGTTCTGTGCTCAGAGTGTTGCCTGTCCGTTCCTGATTGACCCGTCATCCAGAGCTACAGAATGGCTACGCACACATCTCAAGCAGCACAGACTAGAGGTTATCAACCAACAGGTAAGACACACGCACTCATACACACCTAAAGAAAACATGATAGAGGTCATTAGCTATTCTGTTGCATTTGCACACTTATTTTCACACGCATGCCTGGTGATATGCCTTGTTCATATAAATAATCTGTCAGCGAGGACGCTTTTATGTCTGCAGGAGCCTGAAAAGCCATTTCTGTTGAACACTTCTTTTCAGTGCTTCATTAGATATCCTTTATGTCTCTTTCATCTTGTCTGATGAATCCAAGTCTATCGAGTTCGGCTGGTATACTCCTATATTCAGCTGCTACCACTGCTTGGCTGGCTGTATGATGAAGCTACCTTTACATTTCTCCTCCGCAGGGCTGGATTACTTATTACTGACTCATCACTAGTCAGTAATTACAACATTAAGGCCATTTATTACACTCATAAAGTCGTAATTGGTTGCAGGTTGCATGGCACTCTTTAGAAGAGCGCTGTAATCACTGCTCTGTCCACCAGGCACAGGATAGGTGTTGGAGCTGGACATCAGCTGTGCAACATTTTCATCTGCTCTGTTTTGATACAGTGATTTAGACATGTGCAGTATGTGAATCTATTCAGTCAACAGCCAGTTAGTTATACAACGTATACATACGGTGAGGTCTTCCATCTTTACTGTGTTGGTTTACTTTTTTGTCAAACTTTAATAATTGGTAAGATACATTATTTTACAATTATTATGGATTGTAATAATACTAATCCCTGCTCTGTCCATCAGGTACAGGACAGATATGTTAGAGAGTGCTATTTTACCAACCAATTCAAAGATTCAATGTATTCTCTTACAACTGGGTGTCTGTGCGCCTGCTTCTCCACAGGACAGTAACTTCATGACATCCCTGGAGCTGGCAGTCAGATTTGGAAAAACCCTTATTATTCAAGAGATGGATGGTGTTGAACCTGTGCTCTATCCGCTGCTGAGGAGGGACCTCATAGCGCAGGGTACTCACATTCTCACAAGGCCAACACCACGTCTGTACAGAGTTGGGTTCAAGAACTCTTTTGAACATAATTCAGAGGCTTCACCAACCGCAGATTGCTGACGACATCCTCACCACACAAGTTTTCCAAACATTTGTATAGTAATAGGAAAGCAGTAATAGGGCGAATGAAATGTCCGAGACCTCGGTATGAACCTTTCACACTTTCTTAATTACTGTATATTGAGTGTGTACTGAGTGTCATGAGGAGGATTTACAAAGAATTTTTAAGCAAAGTGTGTGTGTGTGTGTGGGGAGCAGGAGAGAGAGAGAGGGGGGGGGGGTTCATTGATATTTCAATGAAACTAAATAAATGTAAATTTGTAATTTTGAAGTTTGGAAAAATTGTATAGTGAGGACGTCGTCAGCAATCTGTGGTTGGTGAAGCCTCTGAATTATGTTCCATAGAGTTCTTGAACATGAATACAAGATGTGTTTTTGAGTAATCTCAGTCTCTTTTCGTTAGCATGCATTTGTGAAAGCTCAAACACTTTTCCATGTTCATTTCACGAAGTGATGAAAATTACTTGTGGTATGAGTTTTCGAATTCAAAGTCCTCCTAAAAGGCGGTTGTTTGAGCAAGTAAATAATTCAGGAATCTTCAAAACTTTGGCAACATTATTATTTACTATTTAGAATCAGCATGAAATTCTGGGAAGTGCTTTGTTTATTCCATTTCATGGATGAACACTCCTTGAATTAGTCAAATAAAATAAAAAAGAGACCCGCAAAAATACATCTTGTATTCATGCGTGAATGATTACGAAGTGTCTGATGTAACCAGTGGTATTTTAGTTCCTTGATTCAGATAATTGCATACCGATTGCATACATATAAACAGAGGTTGGAAACATACCTGTGAATATGAGAGTGAGTCATAAGGCTCTGAATCATGCAGGGAGAGGCGGATGTCTATTTGAAGCTGATTTGGAAAGACTGGGGGCAGTGACAGTATGCAGAAGGACAAGTAATTCATTTAACAGAGGTGTTGAACAGCATTGAAAAAAGAGGTGAGACAAAAACCTGGCAGTGCTGCAATGCAGACATCTAGAAGACGGAGAGTAGAGGGAAAAAGTAAAAGGATAGAAAGGATTTAATGCGGCTGGTGAAGATAAAGTTACATGTCTGTATGTTGGAGTATATGATGTTGAGACTCTTTTCTTCATGTCCACATTGACACACATGTGCACACACACACACGCACACACACACACACACACACACACACACACACACACACACACACACACACACACACACACACACACACACACACACACGCACACACGCATGCACGCACGCACACACATGCAGGTCCCAGATATGTGGTTCAGATAGGAGACAAGGTTATTGATTACAATGAGGACTTCCGTCTTTTCCTGGCAACACGGAATCCCAGTCCCTTCATCCCTCCGGATGCCGTTTCCGTGGTTACAGAGGTCAACTTCACTACCACCAGGGCAGGCTTGCGAGGACAGGTAACCCATTGAACCCATCTTTAAACACAAACATTTAGACAATATACCATAGCAGCCATGGTATGTTTGTAAAATTTAAAAAAAAAGGTGCAAAAGGTTGAGCCTCCAGCTGATGTGACTGTAGTCTCAAGTGTGCTGCAGATTTTATTTTTTACAGCTTGACTCACTTTAGTGCTTCATGTGCAAAAGCCATGTGAAACAAGTGCTTATGCAGTAGAACATTATAGAGTATGTCCTGTATGACGGTGTCACAGTGTGTCTGTTTCTGCAGTCGTACCACATCTCCACTTGCTTGTTTGTTTGCTCTTTGTTTGTGTCTGTGCGTTAGCTGCTAGCATTGACCATCCAGCAGGAGAAGCCTGAACTGGAGACCGAGAAAACAAGACTACTACAACAAGAGGAAGACAAGAAGATACAGCTGGCTCAGTTGGAAGAATCACTGTTGGAGGTACACCAGCTGACCTACAGCGTACACTGTGGAAGCAAAGTAGAAAGGACAAGCTAAGGCAGTACTTATAGATATATTATATAATGTATCATAATTAGACAATGTTGAGAAAAAAACACTGTAAAACCTCCTTTTCTCTCAATTTGAAATACTTGGCTCCCCCTGCACTGCAGACCTTATTGTTTCCTCCTCCCACTGCAAGTTTGAGGAGGATGTCGTAGATCGAATGAGACGGCGAGTACAGACGGAGGAGTTGCTTGTGCTGCGCTCAGTTTTCCTCCTGTAAATGTCGACAAATGTGTCTGATTGAGTGCCACCGCCAAAGCCAGAAGCACCAATGCTGGGCATTGAACCCATGTCTCTGTGGGGCCTCAGCTGGACTTTATAACTGTACTTTTAGCTCGGTTTAGAAAGAAGATTGTTTCTTAAACAATCAGAAATGACTTTGTAATGCTATGATGGATCAAACCTTATGCAACTGGCACCATTGTGTGCCTGTAATGATATCTACATGGATCTAAATAGAGACAGTTGGCTTGAATTTTAGGTTTTTGTTGATGCAAGTCCAGTTACTAGTTTGAGAACTGGGTCTCACTTGTGTCTACAAAACAGATGGCACACACTTACTACAGCAAGAAAGGAGTGAAATGATAAACTTTATTCCAACTTCCTTCATGCACTTCAGTCTTCTCATGAAAAATGTGTGGGTAGTTTGTAGTTTTGTCACTTTATGTCCATGGAAATGAGAATATGGAGCCAAAACATCAAAACAGATTGTTACTGCCTTAATGCTTAATAGGGATGATTGTACTTCCAGGCAGACAAATAGCTGAACTAAGCTTAATACATACCCTATAGCGCACACATATACACATGGTTGATGGACATTTTGACACTCAACCCAACGATCATTTTTTGTGCACAGTCTAAGGGAAAGTTGGAATCACACAGATAATGCAAAGACCAGGATGTCAGTGCTTCAGTGCTACTAGACATGTAATTATTCTTGAATTGTAGGAGCATATTCAACTTGACATTTCCGTGCTCTGCTGCTTTCTCATCTGTTTTGCTTGAATTTATTTGAATACATTTATCACTTTGTTTCTGAGAATATATTCCACAGGATTGAGTGCAAGAGTCATGGCACTCACTGAATGCTTAAATTAAGAAAAACAAAATGCTCCACCAGTCTTTGAAAAACATCTCTCTCTCTTTCTCCTGCAATGTTTACCACAACACAGACTTCAGCCGAGTGACAGATACATGACAAGCTATTTTCTCTTACATAATGTGAATTTCTCATTCTCACCTGCTTTCTCACTCATCTATTACAACCTGTCCATCTGTGTGTCTTTTTTTTTTTGTGTGTGTCAGACCTTGGCTACAGCTCAGGGTAATATTCTGGAGAACAGGGAGCTGATAGATAGTCTGAACCAGACCAAAGCAAGCAGTGCCCTGATCCAGGAGTCACTACTGGAATCACACAGGCTGCAGGCATCCTTGGACCAGGTACTGTATGTCAGCCGCACATGTACACACTCAAACAAACTAACACAACCTGTGAAAGTGAAACATTGTCTTCCTAACTGGGACACTTTTAAGTGAGTTAGTTTTGTTTCTTTCAAAGCTTGTCTCAATTTTAAAAGTAAACATGCACTGCCAGCTCTCACAGTGTCAGTTATGTTGACCGACCTCACGGATGACTTGCCTGGTTGTGTTTGTGGTAATCTCTGCCTCTTAGTTGCTCAAAAGCTTAAAAGTGAAAATCGAAAAGCTGTAATGTGTGTAATCAATGACAGATAAATCTACTCTAGTTTTTCAACAGCTATTTTCAGACTCTGGAAAGAATTTGTGATAATACAACAATTCTCAAAAGAAACAGGTTATGTTGATTTCCCATATGGTCATTTTTCAAAGAACCTGAAACTATTCAGATTAAAGAACAATCAAGTATACGAACTAATCACTTTTTTACAAAGTTATTTGAACAGAATATAGTAAACAAACTGTGTGCTTGTGGTATTCCTGATTCAGTTTTGCCATTTCAAGAACCGGCGTTAAGCAGTGGATTGCTGTAGTGTAATAACCAAATGTCACTAGCACACTTGGAAGTAGTTGGCTTAGTTAGGTACTTCTCTTCACAAGGACTGCGGTACCTTTCTACTTCCCCGATAAGAGAAGGAGAGAAACGGACAGCGAGAGCACACGACACAGAGACTACGACAGATGGAGGCGCATGACAGACCAACACATGGATAACGGCAGACAGAGAGAATGTGTTGAATTTATAATCACACTTATGCCGAGTCTCCGAAAGCCAGATGACTTTACAGAGGCATTACCTACATTCAGACTGTTGATTCAAATTGAAACCTTTAAACGATTACCTACAATTATGGAGTATGTTCTTGTGTTTGGGGACAAACACCCGAGTCGGTTACAGCAGCCACTCACTGGACACATTGCCACAAACATCCGATTGCACAGATGTGCAAGCTTTCATGTATTGTAGATGCATCACATAGTCATCCTGTAGGGTGCAGTGTTACACCAGAACTGATTTTGTACTTTTCTCTCCATTGTTTCTTTTTATTTATCATATCTCCCATGTTCAAGTCCTTCTCATATGTGTTTCATCACACGTCATGCTGTCTGTCCTCATTTTCCTTTCACTCTCTTTCCATCTTCATTGAAATAATAAAAAAAAAAATGCACTCTCCTTTTCTGCTCATCCATCCCCATGTCAATCCCTTTCTCCGTCTTCATCCATTCATATGTTGTATTTTATGTAACTCTCTAAAACTTATGTTGTTCTTTCTTTCCTTCTCCCTCTCTCTGTGCCATTTCTTTTCCTCTGTTTCCTTATTTTAGGAACGGGATGCCTACCTGCCTCTTGCAGAGAGTGCCAGCAAGATGTACTTTGTCATCACAGACCTGTCGAAGATCAACAACATGTACCGCTTCAGCCTCGCGTCTTTCTTGCGCCTCTTCCAAAGGGCTCTTCAAGCCAAGAAGGTGACTGGAGTCCACGCAGCGCTTACAGTACTCCTATTTTCATCCATCACAGCAGCATTTTTCTGTGATGCCAACATCAACAAAGCAACTTCATGCAACTAGACAGATAATTTAGTCATTCAGTAGATAAACATACATTCTTATATACACACTTGAAATTGGACTTAATTGTACAGACAGCACAGCCTTGGCATGACGGATCGCACAGCTTGATGTCACATGCCCACACAGTGAAAGTTGGACGGGACTTGGTTCCATGGTAGAAGATGCTCCTTGGTTTTGATAACTGAGGAAGCCAACTCTTCTCCTTAGCATTATATAGGAAACTGTTTAAAATGCTCTTTACCTAAAATCTGCTTCTGGTTAATATATGCTTATTCAAATATATGTGATGACATGCTACAGTAATTAGTTCATCAGATATACTAGCCCTGATGCATGATCCTAATTGACTAGACAGTTTTAAAGAAAAGCCAGTTGAAATGAAGCTAAGCTCTTTAAATCTGGTTGTTTCGATGGATATGGGCCTTGGGATGTGTATGGAAAAACAGCTTTATGGAATAGTTTGGGAAGTGCATTTATCAATTTTCTGGCAGATAGCTCGGTAGGAAAATTATTTGTTCACTAAATATGAAACTAGAGCCAGAAGCTGACCGGCTTAGCTAAGACTGGAAACCAGGGGAAATGGCTAGCCTTGCTCTGTCCAGCAGTACAAAGAATAGAAGCTTGCCGATTATCTCTCTCTCTCTCTCTCTCTCCCTGTCTCTCTCTCTGCCTCTCTCTCTCTCAAGGGTTGACTGAACAAAAAGAAAATCGAACCACAATGGCCGGGTTAGTTTTTAAAGTGCAGATATAAAGCATAACTTTCCTCCCTTTGTTGCCTGCTTTAGCGTCCCTCACTATGATACATGAAGGTTCAGCCAAGCTTGGGTTGAGATGCAACAACACATGAAATTGACTTTTTCGCATAGCTTGAAGCTTCCGTGTTTGCAAGCTTATATCACGTCTTTTTCAGGCTTTTCTTTTCTTGTTCATGTAGAACAGAACAGCAGGAAATAGTTGTTGTTAATAACACGGTATTAATCTTAAATGTTGTTTGTTTCAGTTACAAACTAAGTAAAAGTTTTTCTAATTGTAATTTGTGTTTACTGCAATTACTTCTTCTCATCATGAATGCAGGACAGTTCACTCACTAGAAACATTATGTTCTGTTTTTTCTTTCAGAAAAGTTTGTTTGGTTCAGTTTATTTTTGATAAACAGCCTAATTCCATTTAATTAATTCAGCTTTTTTAATAAGAATTTATTTCAGTAAAGTCAACTTGATTTATTTCTGCTCACTTTGGTTTTCTTCATCGAGTTTATCTCAGTCGGACCTGTGCAGCTGCAGAGCATCATGGACTGTCTGCCACACTGCTGTTCTACATCTGAGCCCTAAACACTCACTGATAACCAGAGTGCACACACACACACACACACACACACACACACACACACACACACACACACACACACACACACACACACACACACACACACACACACACACACACACACACACACACACACACACACACACACACAAGCAGGCACACAGACATTGGGTTGAGAGATTGAGCACTAATTCCCCAAATCCTTTGTGGGTTGTTAGAGCCAGTGCTGTCATCCAAGAATGTCACCAGGCAGCAGCTGGCCATCCCTGTTACATGTTTGTGCGCATGTGTGTGTAGGTAGGCTTGTGGACACATTCGATGAGTGTGGTCAGAATGGCGCACTGATTCGTGTACTCTCCCTCCCTCTGTATCTTTTGGTTGGTTGTTGTATTGAGCGAGAGAGTTTAGTTTGCCATGAGCTGCAGATGGTTCCTGAGATCTGGAAGAGAATTTTGCCCTCTCATGGCTGACATAACACACTCTTATTTGCCTACAGACAGACGCACACACACACACACACACACACACACACACACACACACACACACACACACACACACACACACACACACACACACACACACACACACACACACACACACACACACACACACACACAATTTTGCTATGTATTCTTTCCCTGTGTCTTAATCTCCTGGTCTAATTGTCCTGTTTGACTACTGCGGTTGGACATTCTTCATCTCCACAGCTCACCATTGGGTCTGTGTTCCACACTTTACTGTTTTACTTCTGTCCAACTCCGTTTGGTCGGATCTCTGTGTGGTAATTTGTGCATGAGAGAGAAAAGGTATGAAAGTGTTTGAACAGTAAGAAAATAGACACCCGTTATATTTCTTTGTGACTGTTGAAGGATTTTGAGACAATCATGTTGCCCTGATGTGACAGACAGAAAGTACACATTTGAATAGAAAAATAAAAAAAATAAAAAATAAAAACAACTTTTCATTTCTTTGCATACATTTAGCACAACTTTAGCTATAGAATTAAGCGCTTTGCATACGCAGACACATGTACTGTATCATATTATTGAAGGCTGGGAAATAAACCCCCTGAAACTACTTAATGACAGAATGTCCCTGTTTGCCATCGTCCCACTCAGTACAATGGCACACGTTCTTTAAACTCACTTTCGCTTTGTCTGTATTTTAGGAAGAAGAGAGTACTGAAGCCAGGATTGCTGCTTTGGAAGCCAACTTGAAGAATATGGTGTATGAATATGTCTGCTGCTCACTTTTCAAGGTAATATACTCTAATATACATATTTATTTAAAGAATTACAGCAGATCTTGTCACAACTCCCATGATTTGTACAGGTGATAAGTTGGCAGGGACGGACGGCAAGTGAAGCCTTTTTGCTGTTTATAAAACGTGGTCATCTGGCTTTTAAACACATTTTTTATTTCTACCTTGTCGTTCCTTTTTAAACTGACTCAAATGACGGGTTGTCAATCAAAAAACTAAAAATTGTCCATAAACACACACTCATCATTAACCAAAGAAATGTGTCCACTTTTTTGTAGTCATAGCTATAGAGAAGTTTTTTTTATTGCCAAGCTACCTAATGTTGATATAAATAGTAGATAATTGTCCACAAGGGACTTTTGTGACTAACTGATCAAAAACATTTGATTCTGCACATTGTGAATTAAGCCTAACACAAATGGACTTTTTGGATTTCTTTTTTCGTTTATAAATTCAAAAGACAATTTGGCAGAGCCAAATCTGGACTAAAATCTGGACTTGGAAAATAAAGTACGACAGTCCTTATTCCCTCACTACTATGGCAATTTTCTTTTTCTGGTCTTCTTGCCAATCATATCGCATGGCTTTAAGATTAGATAGTAAAACACAGTATCGTGTTTTAATTAGTAACAATTCTGGTTGTTCTTAGCTCCTGCACATGCACTCAAATCTTCTTGCTATCAATTTTAATATATATATAAAGTCATAATATAGTCGTATTCTTAAAGTGTGTTTAAACGCAACTCACAATTAAACAAAGACATACTTACTCATACAATGGAACAGACCTTCTCCTAACAGACTAATGAAGTGTTAAATATTGAGCAACACAGTGTGTGTGTGTGCGTGCGTGCGTGCGCACATGTGCGTGTGCGCGTGCTGCAATGGAAATTTCAAGCGGAGTCGGTGTGGCTAGTACTATAACCGCTCATCTCATCTATTGGCTATCTACTCAACAGTTGCACACACACTTCTGCACATTTATATGGACAACTGCAATCCAGTTATTAGCAGAGAGGAAACATCGAACTACTTTATCAACAGCAGAACAGCAGCATGTGTGCTGCAACACTGATGACTTTGAGGGAGAGAGGTGGGAGGAGGGGTCCAATGGGAAGATAAAGGTAGATGATGAGCAGAAGAGGGCAAAAATAATGGAAGCATAATGGGAGAAAAAAAGAAGAGAACTGGAGACAGGCTCTTATTTTTTTGGAATATATATATTTATTTTCGCATTGGTAAGCACTCTGTTGTGTGTCTACGTTAAATTTGAGCACAAACAAACTAATCAGCTTAAGGTATTGATTGAACATGGCTAGATACATGAAAGCTGTGGTAAGAAGTCGGCGATGCACCACCAAATATTGATTGTTGAAACTCTCATAAGCAAAGACTGTTATTTATTTATTTTTGTAACCTTGTTAAGCTTCTATCACGTGACTCATGATTAGCTGTTTTATATTTATTATTTATTTATTATTATTTCTATTTATATGTCAGATTCCTGTTGTTCTGGGTTTTGTACCCTCATGGTTGAAATGCACTTATTGTAAGTCGCTTTGGATAAAAGCGTCAGCTAAATGAAATGTAACGTAATGTAATATTTATATTTTTCATTCATAAGAGCTTTCAATTTCCTCGCATTATTCTCCAGAAAAATAACATTTTATAAACATAATAGAATGGAGTTGATGGCTCAAACGAATATGTGTATTTTCTTTCTTTATTTCTTTCTCTTTTTTGGGGGGGAATACAAATGGCAGTAAAAACATACTTCATGTCTGGCCTTCATATGGTATATTTGAATGTGTGTCGTGGCAGGTATAACCACATTTAGGAGGTTAAGTGTGAGTGTGAGAAAGCAGATGTTCCCCTCCGTACAGGAGTTGTGTGGTCGTGCTGTCGTGTGACATATTCCACTTTGTCCTCTTGGGGTCCTTTCCTGTTAGTGCAAGTATGACAAAAGTTCACACAAAGTCACAGACTTTTATTGTCTTTGCTGCATTTCTGACTATTACAATATATCCACATGCTTTAAAAACATACAGATATGGACACACACAGACTGACACATGCACACAGAAATTAGTTTCTCCATCAGTCGTAGCGAGCTTCTCGACTGTCTCGGTTCAACTGTAGCCACCGTGGCTGTAGTAGATGGTGTTGGCAGCCTGGTGTAAATCATCAGGACATTGGATCAAGACATGAATCATGGAGAGGGTCGGATAGAGTGTGGACCTTTGGTCTAAACGTAACCTGAGGATTAACCCCGCTGCACCTCAAGCTGGCTCTGCAGCTGGTTGGTAAAAGCACAGAATGTAACATTAGGTAACAACCAGAGATGTGCTACAAAGGTTTTTGCAGATGTGGAATATGTAGAAATACTTGGACTCTGCTGTCTCACAGAAAGGGCTTATTTATTTTGTATTTGTATATTTGATTTGCTTTATGTTTATGTTGTTTATTTTTCTGGGAGTGTGGGCTGAGATAGCTGGTATATCTAATCAGATTCCTCTGAGACATTGGAATGATCCCATTCAAAACTACTCCTATATCGTTTAATGGTATTCTTACACTTAAATTTACTGCTATAGTCTTTTTTATTTTTTTTTTATTTTTTACAGCTAAACATAGAGCTGAGCCCTTCAACTGCAACTGCAGGTGTAGAAAAACTGCAGCTGCAGGTATAGAAAAACTGCACCTGCACCTAATGTGTGCAAGAGTCTGAAACCCACCATGTTCCTTGCAAAAGACAAAAATAGTGAAAGTATCAGTCTACGGGTGAGAGTGTACTGTACTGTAACAAGTTGACACTGGAAAGATCATGGGGTTTGGTGTACAAGGGTCTCACACGCCTCTGTCCTTTGTTTGGATATAGATATTAAACACACAATTGCACTGGAAAAGTCTACTACAGCACCAGAGTTGTATTCTTGCCAGTAGTGCATATTTCAAATGGCACTTCAAGAGCCCAGAATCATCGTATTTCATTATCAGATGCTGGGGCCCTTTGCATGCCTTCTCTCTGCTTAACATGGTTTAGCTAACTATGCAATAACCACATCTAAATAATTGCAGCCCCTACGCTTGCCAAACAGGTGTTCTTAGATGGACAACCTCTTCCCTTATGTACCTGATTTTTCAGCACCAAGCATCTGGTATCAGTGATAGCTGCTTCTATAATTAGCCAAACTTGATTAGATTAACACAGTCAATTTACCTTTTTTGCCATTCTACAAAACAGAGTTGAAATGTATTACTGACTTGCATGCTAATTCTAATTTGGTTGTCCTTGCCAGCCAATTGTCAAGTGCATAAAATTAGATTTACATAAATATGCATGACAACCACAGAGGCGGTGTGGCTGTATTTCTCTGTAAATACTGCAGTGTCTATTTGTTCCATGAACAAGTACTGTGGTGTGTATGTGTATGGTGTATGCATGTGTGCAGACGTGTGCATGCATGTACATTTGTGTATCTTTGTTCCCTCTCCTAACTCTTTTTCACTACTTTCTTTGTGTCATTCTCTCTTTGCATTATATTTACTGTTTCCGTCAAAGTGTCTTTGTCACTATTTTTTTCCAGTACGGTAGGTGGGAGTGCGATAAGCATCTTGTTATCTCTATTCAAACTCGAGCAGCAGCTGACACAACAACAAAAGCACAACGAAAGAGTGTTTGGGGATGATGCAACAGTACTGCTTCAAGTCCCTGAGGCTTTTTTGTCAAGTTGTAACATCCCTTTACCAGTAATTTTAGTTAGGCAGGCTGAGCTGCACACGATGAAGCAGAATTATCTTTTTTCACAGTCAGTATGGAACATAATACTACCTTTTTGTTTGCTTCCTGCTTTAGTTTGTTTTTGAGCAGAACATCATGTTTTCATATCTGATATACTCTGTGCAATTTTATGTACCTATGTCTCTCCCTCCTTATCTCTTTGTCAGGCTGACCGCTTGATGTTTGCAATGCACTTTGTGAAAGGAATGTACCCTGAACTTTTCCATGAGAATGTGAGTAATTTTTGTATCATTGTTATCAGGATATTATTACTTATTTTAGATATAAACAAATATAGAAAATTAAGTGCCTGCCAGATGTCAACCTGAACAATACTGTTTTGTGTAGGAATGGGAAGTCTTCACTGGATCCATTGTTGGAGAAATGTTCAAGAAAGAGGTACGACTGCAAAATGTTCATAAAACATCATACTGCTCTGCCTTTGACTAACACGTCTCTTCTGGCCGCAGGAGTTCCCTTCTTGGATTGATCAGGAGAGGCATGGAGCAGTTGCCATTTTTAAAGTAAACACACTGACACACAAATGTATATGTTCAATGCAAAAACAAAATAATGCACTTTCTCTTCAAAGGTAAATGGTGAAATTAGCCACTAATGTAATATATGACAAAAGAATAATAAAAGTATAATGTCTAATGATGAAATAAATTAGCTTGATATTTAAATGTTTTCTCCATTAAACCATTAAACATCAATAATATAATTTTAAAGCAATTGAAATATAATGTCAGTAAAGTAATCCTCACCAAGCCAAAGACTGGATCCATTCATCTAATATGATGTTTTGACCTGTCTTTCACCCTCAGGCTACATTCCCAGCTCTCTACCAGAACCTGTGCTTGAGCGACTCAGACCTTTGGCTGTCCTTCATGCAGAGTTCGCAGTGTGATCTGGAAATCCCGTCTGCCATTGCCAAGAAGATTAGCCCCTTCCAACAGGTCAGCTTTCAATCAACTTCTTAACTGTGAGGCATTAAAACAGTAATTTTTCTCCTGCATTAGGGTTTAAGTTGAACCTCTCAATAGAGGCCATGTCTATTTCTGCTTAAACACTGATGGCTGTCACAACTGTCTGCTATTATTATTTTAAATAAAATAGTTGACTTACTCATTTTTACATTATATTATGTTCTCAAAAATATTATAAAAATAAAATATCGTCTCTAAGGTTAACTGTGACTTTGTATCACGTTGAAGCAATTATTTTTCTTAAAAATGTACTTTTTGGTATATTGGACATACTTGTTTGATACAAGTGAGCTGGACCTTTTGACTAACTTGTTGTTTCTTTCTTCCTCAAATTAAATCCTCCTCAGCTGTTATTGGTTCAAGCAGTCAGACCAGACCGACTTCAGAGTGCAATGACGGCCTTTGCCTCCCAAGCCCTGGGTGAGTGTTTCACAGTAGTTGGAGTAGTCGTTCTTTATATATTTATCATTGTTTACTAATTGGGCTTGAGTTCATGTCTGTTCCACTCTACTGCTGTGTACCAGAATGCCCATAAAAATATCTAGTATTCACTATTTCCCATATTGAGAAACGGTACATAACAAATCAAATTCACAAAATGGAAATGGTTCCCATCTTTAGTATAGTAAATAAGTATGCATACCTTCCCTCCTTATGCATATACCTAAAGTGTATTTCAGAGGCTGAAAGTAAACAAACAAACCAAAAATGTACTTAAATAATAGACTGGAGCAGTTTTATACAAAGGAAGACAAGTATGATGAAATTATAAAAATGTGAACATGATTTATATTTTTTGCCAATAAAGATTCTGAAAATCTGAATGTGACTGCAATGAATACATGTAAAAGTACACAAACATCATGAAGGAATAGATCCTGTTCCCCTTTTTGTAAACTACTTTACCTCGACAGTCATTCTGCTCTTTAGAAAGATGATTTGATTTTCAAGTGCACATTCTGTCTTTACACTCTACTCAAGAAACATTTTCTCAGACAAGGGTCTTATCCGGGACTTCTGAGACAAATTTTTCCATTTGTCATCAATTACATGTTTTTTTTTTTTTATGATAGTTCTCTTGATTCTTTCGCTTGATGTGTCTTTCATCAATCTGAGAATGCCACTGTCCTTGTGTAAATTGCACATACACAAACACACACATTTCCCACTCTCTTCTCATTACCTCCCTGACTAACACGAACACATACATGTATCCTGGGTTTCTCACAGGTGTCTAGAGTGTTTAGGGTCTGTGTTAGCAGTGGGAGTTGGTGCAAGATGGGCCGTTATCTTACTAAAAACTGCATTTTCACCTAATTTTGGATGCTGATCAAGACAATATTTGTTTAAAAAAGCACTGTGTGCCATACAAATAATAATCATGAGACATATGTAAAACTTATCTTACAGTGAATAGATTTGAAAAGTTGGACCAGTAACCATTTAATTTGACATTGTGGCTTTCTCTCGTAGTCAGTGATACATGGGCATTCCCGATCGAGGGAGAGGAATGCTGCTGGGATTTACGCTGAATAGCGTAAAACAAGAGAATGTTTATTCTTTCCAAGCCTCACTTGGCATTGCGAAAAATTTCATCAAATTCTCTGACAGTGTCAAATCTTTTCCCACAAACATTAGTAACAAACAGTAAATAATAACAATCCACAGTTTCAAGTTCTAACGACAGCTTCCAACAAACCAGTTTTAATTGCTTTGCTCAAGTTCTAGTTCTTCTTTACTCGTACTCCAGTACAGATGTACCAGATTGACAATTGTGGTGAAGTCAATCGTGTTTTCGCTTTTTATTTCAGAATTTTTCTTAAAATCACTGCCCCGTGTGAGGTTCGAACTCACGGCCTTCAGATTATGAGACTGACGCGCTGCCTACTGCGCCAACGAGGCTTGAAAACCCTTGACATGTTGTATATTCCAGAAGTTCTCACAGTTACAACTGTGTTATAATGATCTTTTTATACTTTTCCTATTTCCATGGCAATTACACTCTGAGAGCTTTTATTACAAAAAGGTGAAATCTCTCCAAGCTTCATTTGGCATTGGGGAAAATGTCATCAAATTGTGAGTGTCAAATCTTTGCCCACAAAACAATACTAAAAAACACAGTAAATAATAACAATCCATAATTTCAAGTTCTAACCAGAGCTTCTAACAAACCAGTTTTAATTGCTTTGCTCAAGTTCCAGTTCTTCTTTACTCGTACTCCAGTACAGATGCACCATATTGACAATTGTGGTAATGTCATTCGTCTCTTTTTATTGAAGGATTTATCTTAAAATCAATGCCCCGTGTGAGGTTCGAACTCACGGCCTTCAGATTATGAGACTGACGCGCTGCCTACTGCGCCAACGAGACTTGAAAACCCTTGACATGTTGTCTATTCCAGAAGTTCTCAGTTACAACTGTGTTATAACAATCTTTTTTTAAATTTCCTATTTCCATGCCATTTACAGTGAGAGATTTTAACACAGAAACGTTGGAACAATAACCATTTAATTTGACGTCATGTTTCTTTTCATAGTCAGTGATAAATGGGCATGCCTTGTCGAGCGAGAGGAATGCTGTTGGAATTAACCCTGAGTCGCGTAAAACAAACAAAGTTGAATCTCCGATCCTCACTTGGCACTGCGGAAAATTTCATCAAATTCTATGAGTGTCAAATCTTTGCCCATAAACAATACTAAAAAACAAAGTAAATAATAACATTCCGTAGATTAAATTTCTAAAGACAGCTTCTAGCAAAACAGTTTTAACTGCTTTGCTCAAGTTCTAGTTCTTCTTTACTCGTACTCCAGTACAGATGTACCAGATTGACAATTGTGGTGAAGTCAATCGTGTTTTCGCTTTTTATTTCAGAATTTTTCTTAAAATCACTGCCCCGTGTGAGGTTCGAACTCACGGCCTTCAGATTATGAGACTGACGCGCTGCCTACTGCGCCAACGAGGCTTGAAAACCCTTGACATGTTGTCTATTCCAGAAGTTCTCACAGTTACAACTGTGTTATAACGATCTTTTTATACATTTCCTATTTCCATGGCAATTACACTCTGAGAGCTTTTATTACAAAAAGGTGGAATCTCTCCAAGCTTCATTTGGCATTGGGGAAAATGTCATCAAATTGTGAGTGTCAAATCTTTGCCCACAAACAATACTAAAAAACACAGTAAATAATAACAATCCATAATGTCAAGTTCTAACCAGAGCTTCTAACAAACCAGTTTTAATTGCTTTGCTCAAGTTCTAGTTCTCCTTTACTAGTACTCCAGTACAGATGCACCATATTGACAATTGTGGTAATGTCATTCGTCTCTTTTTATTGAAGGATTTATCTTAAAATCACTGCCCCGTGTGAGGTTCGAACTCACGGCCTTCAGATTATGAGACTGACGCGCTGCCTACTGCGCCAACGAGGCTTGAAAACCCTTGACATGTTGTCTATTCCAGAAGTTCTCAGTTACGACTGTGTTATAACTATCTTTTTTTAAATTTCCTATTTCCATGCCATTTACAGTGAGAGATTTTAACACAGAAACATTGGAACAATAACCATTTAATTTGACGTCATGTTTCTTTTCATAGTCAGTGATAAATGGGCATGCCTTGTCGAGCGAGAGGAATGCTGTTGGAATTAACCCTGAATCGCGTAAAACAAACAAAGTTGAATCTCCGATCCTCACTTGGCACTGCGGAAAATTTCATCAAATTCTATGAGTGTCAAATCTTTGCCCATAAACAATACTAAAAAACAAAGTAAATAATAACATTCCATAGATTAAATTTCTAACTAAAACTTCTAGAACAAACAGTTTTAACTGCTTTGCTCAAGTTCTAGTTCTTCTTTACTCGTACTCCAGTACAGATGTACCAGATTGACAATTGTGGTGAAGTCAATCGTGTTTTCGCTTTTTATTTCAGAATTTTTCTTAAAATCACTGCCCCGTGTGAGGTTCGAACTCACGGCCTTCAGATTATGAGACTGACGCGCTGCCTACTGCGCCAACGAGGCTTGAAAACCCTTGACATGTTGTCTATTCCAGAAGTTCTCACAGTTACAACTGTGTTATAACGATCTTTTTATACATTTCCTATTTCCATGGCAATTACACTCTGAGAGCTTTTATTACAAAAAGGTGGAATCTCTCCAAGCTTCATTTGGCATTGGGGAAAATGTCATCAAATTGTGAGTGTCAAATCTTTGCCCACAAACAATACTAAAAAACACAGTAAATAATAACAATCCATAATGTCAAGTTCTAACCAGAGCTTCTAACAAACCAGTTTTAATTGCTTTGCTCAAGTTCTAGTTCTCCTTTACTAGTACTCCAGTACAGATGCACCATATTGACAATTGTGGTAATGTCATTCGTTTCTTTTTATTGAAAGATTTATCTTAAAATCAATGCCCCGTGTGAGGTTCGAACTCACGGCCTTCAGATTATGAGACTGACGCGCTGCCTACTGCGCCAACGAGGCTTGAAAACCCTTGACATGTTGTCTATTCCAGAAGTTCTCAGTTACAACTGTGTTATAACTATCTTTTTTTAAATTTCCTATTTCCATGCCATTTACAGTGAGAGATTTTAACACAGAAACGTTGGAACAATAACCATTTAATTTGACGTCATGTTTCTTTTCATAGTCAGTGATAAATGGGCATGACTTGTCGAGCGAGAGGAATGCTGTTTGAATTTACCCTGAATAGCGTAAAACAAACAAAGTTGAATCTCTCCGAGCCTCACTTGGCATTGCGGAAAATTTCATCAAATTCTATGAGTGTCAAATCTTTGCCCATAAACAATACTAAAAAACAAAGTAAATAATAACATTCCGTAGATTAAATTTCTAAAGACAGCTTCTAGCAAAACAGTTTTAACTGCTTTGCTCAAGTTCTAGTTCTTCTTTACTCGTACTCCAGTACAGATGTACCAGATTGACAATTGTGGTGAAGTCAATCTCCAAGTGTTTTGAGCTTCTAACAAACCAGTTTTAATTGCTTTGCTCAAGTTCTTAGTACTCCAGTTTATTTCAGAATTTATCTTAAAATCACTGCCCCGTGTGAGGTTCGAACTCACGGCCTTCAGATTATGAGACTGACGCGCTGCCTACTGCGCCAACGAGGCTTGAAAACCCTTGACATGTTGTCTATTCCAGAAGTTCTCAGTTACAACTGTGTTATAACTATCTTTTTTTAAATTTCCTATTTCCATGCCAATTACACAGTGAGAGGATTTAACGAAGAAAAGTTGGACCAATAACCATTTAATTTGACACGGTCTTTCTCTCCTGGTCAGTGATACATGAGCATGCCTTGTCGAGCGAGAGGAATGCTGTTGGGATTAACCCTGAATCGCGTAAAACAAACAAAGTTGAATCTCCGAGCCTCACTTGGCACTGCGGAAAATTTCATCAAATTCTATGAGTGTCAAATCTTTGCCCACAAACAATACTAAAAAACACAGTAAATAATAACAATCCATAGTTTCAACTTCTAACTAGAACTTCGAACAAACCAGTTTTAATTGCTTTGCTCAAGTTCTAGTTCTTCTTTACTCATACTCCAGTACTCATGCACCAGATTGACAATTGTGGTGAAATCAATCGTGTCTTCTCTATCTATTTCCCGATTTATCTTAAAATCACTACCCCGTGTGAAGCTTGAACTCACGGCCTTCAGATTATGAGACTGACGCGCTGCTGACTGCGCCAATAAGGCTTGAAAATCCTTGATGTGTTGTCTATTCCAGAATTTCTCACAGTTACAATTGTTATAACATTCTTTTTATATATTTCCTATTTCCACACCAATCACACTCTGAAAGCTTTTATTAACCAATATCCATTTAATTTAACACTGTTGCTTTCATACTTTTAGTCTTTTGTAGTTTTGTATAAAGATCAGTGCAATATAAGTCTTTATCTTCCCACAATAGTTCATCTACATTTCCAAATTTCTCATCATTTCACTGCGTGAAGCTCAAATTCAAAATCTTGCAATTGTGAGACGTCATTGTGTCTCTTCCATTCATTAGGTTTTGAACATAAGAAGACCATCGCAATTCCACTCCAGCCCAATGACTGGAATCAATTTTTATGTATTATTTTTCTTCACTTATTTGTTCAGCTGTCATCTCTAGACTGGTGATGATGATGGTGGCTCATTGTTGGTGTTGCTCAAACCTGTCTGTTTGCAAAAATGTTTACAATGTTTAACAACAGGCAAAATGTATGTCACATATTTATGTATAATTGTATTATATGTATTTATAGCACTTATTGTGTCATAACTTTTCCCTTTTTAAATTCTTTCACTTTGGGGTTATCTGCTTTTTAAACTCTGCCTCGTCAGAATTAAACTCTAGAGCTCCCCACATGTTTGAAAGATCATAGATTAATAATCATTTAGGGACGCACGGCAGCCTTTATGTATGTTACAGCCGGTTTGGCTCATTGTGTTTGTGGGCTTTACATGCATCTGTCTTTACTCCTCAGTCTGTGGGTGTCTAACAGCCCATGTCTCTCTGAGCTCTATTACGAAGTGTGTATTTTATGTTTTCATTTGTGCTTCCTCGAAAACACAAGTTTCACTTCTTTGTCTCTCTTCTCTTATGTCTGTGGGCAATTGTGATACCACAATCTCTTACTTTATCATGATAAAGAGATAATCATTGCAGTCCTATAATGCCTACTGAACCCATTGCTTAAGGTGTTGGGCATGAGGTGAGGGAGAGTGTGTGTGGATCTGAATGAAAGCACATGAGAGAAAGTCAGATGAAAAAAAGAACAGGAGAGAAGAAGATTTTGTGTGTACGTGTATGTGTTTTTGGCAGTAAATCAGTATGCTAATGAGGCATGGTCTGTAATCCTCTTACAACTAATCTCACTCAATCCCTCCAGTCCAGGCCTGGGCAATGCTCACACATACAGGCATGCCTGAGTGAACACAACACACATTAACACACACACACACACACACACACACACACACACACACACACACACACACACACACACACACACACACACACACACACACACACACACACACACACACATACACAGAGTGCTCGCTCACTGGTTTTCTCACTCAACTTCTTGAAACACTCAAAAACCGTTCACATATACATACAGTGTTTTTGATGGAAAGACAAAGATGGTGACAGAAAAACCTTACTATCTACAATGTCAAGGCACCCTGTGCCTTTTTGCTACTCAGTGTTTCCTCCACTGCAGTGTTTGAACCACAGAGAAACGGCCACTGTCTTTTTCTAGGCTCATCTTTGCCCTGTTTCCTGATAGTGTGTAGTAAGGGCCAAGGTGAACTTCGCTATTCAAGGACAGAGGATGCTGGTCAGCATGAATACTGATTACCTGCCCATGCCAAAGATAGTTGTGTGTATTTGTGCATGTGCACGTCCTGCGAATGCTCCCTTTTTTTGCAGACAGACATCACAAGCCATGTGGTCAGATGACTGTTTTTCTTTCTGTTGCCATGGTGATGCAGCAAAAGGTCGCTCTGGGATGTTCTCTACTAGACCTTCTGTGTTTGCATGAATGTGTACTTCAGTGTCGCAGATTACATTTGGCTGCAGATAGCAAAGAATGTTTAGGCTGGGCCAGTCACTTCAACCAGAGGAGACAGCAGTGTGTGTTTGTGTGTATATGTGTACACATGTATGCATGTACTCATCTGCATGTGTGTGTGAAAGAGATATCGGTTGATACATTCACAAATAACAGCACAAGAGGAATTTCGAACACAACCACTCGTGGTGTGTGTGCGCCTGTATCGCTGCATGTGTGTCACTATTCACTCGTATCTGATAAGCGATTCAATATATTACAGCAGGATTCAAAGCTAAGTATGCTCAGTAAAAAGATGCACACACACACAGACACGCACACACACACACACACACACACACACACACACACACACACACACACACACACACACACACACACACACACACACACACACACACACACACACACACACACACACACACACAGCCTTGGCATCTCAACATCAGAGGGCTGACAAGGTATGCTGCTATGTGGGGAATTCTGCTGCATACCTCACACTCAATATGCATAGCACATCACGCTCCTCATCTTTCTCACTCTCTCTCCCAGTGTCTTCCTCTTATGGCCTATTCTCCATTTATCCGTCATCGGCTCCGTTCTGTCTTCCCTCTTCTACTTTTTTCTTCTTCTCCCCAATCTCCTATCCCCATCAACCCATTTTAGGAGCTGTCTACCCCTCCCTGTTCATGCCCTCCCTCTCTGTGCCTGTCTCCTATGTCTCCTTACTCGCCATCTACCATTACTTAATGTTCTATCACTGCTACTTACTTGCTTTATCCTCCACTTCTTGTTCCCTGCTCTGTTTTGCCCTTTCTCTGTCCCCTTCTGGTGCCCTGTCTTTGACGTCTATACATTCACTTTGACTTTGAGTTGCGTATCAAACGTAATCAAAATCTTGAAACATATTTCACCGATTTTTCATTCACACTCTTTCTTTTCTTTCCACCCTTTTATCCTTCCCTCTGCAGGTATGAAAGAGCTCTCCCCTCCTCCTCTGAATCTGCGGCGTCTCTACACTGAGACAATGGAATGGGAGCCAGTGTTGATCATCATCTCTCCAGGGGCAGACCCCTCCCAGGAGCTGGCAGAACTAGCAGCTGAAACCATTGGCAGGGACAACTATCATGAGGTAGTGACTAACAGGATTGAATATGGTAGAAATCATAGCAGATTAACAAGTGCAAAGGAATTTTTTTTTTAACAGCATAGCAAGATCAGACCTACACAGAAGTCGAGTATGCACCTATATGAGAAAACTGAGAGTGCTACAACTAGTTGAATATCGTATTGCAACACAGTTTTAAGACATATCTTGTGTTATTGTTCTGCCGGCGGCGTCCATCAGTTGCAACGCGTTTCAAGATGGGAATATGTCTGAAAAAAGTACTGTTGCAAGATGCTTCTACACACCTGCAGTTATTGAGTGTGGTTAATACAGCAGTCTGAGAACAATGCTGGCGTTGTTTTATCTTACTGCTAGTGTTAATAAATCCCCTGAAGAGACCCAGACCCAGTAAGACATTTATGTTATTCACAAGTGTTATAGTCAAAGTCTTATATATGGTACATTCTCCAACTGTTGTACTCCTCTCTATTAAAAAAAAAAAACCCAAACATTTGAGTAGAGCTCTATGTGGGACCTCAAGTAAGAAAAATCACAAGGAAAATGTCACTTTGCAGGTATTTTATAGTTTCTCCCACTGAGAACCAGGCTGAATTAAAATACTGAATCAGATTACAGTACATGATCCTATCTTGTAAGAAATTACAATGCGGAATCAAATTTTCCATCTCACTGATTCTGTTTCTCCCACCTCCTTCCTCCCCCACACTTTCTGTCTGTCTAGATCTCCATGGGTCAGGGACAGGCAGATGTGGCCTTAGCGACGCTCAGAGAATGTTCCCGAAATGGAGACTGGCTTTGCCTGAAAAACCTTCACCTTGTCACTGCATGGCTACCCCTCCTGGAAAAAGTAGGTACTCTGTATGTGTGAGTTTTTGTGTGAGGTGAGGCCGTAGGGACAACTGTTAACATTCATCTGTGTATGTGTGTCTGGGAAAGTTTTCTTTTTCCCTGTATTTTGTTTGTTTCGTTTGGTGAGGGTGGTGTGTGATATTGTACTGTTTCTAATCACTAAAGAGTTGCATCTGAGAAGGACTGTTATTGATCAACTTCGGGAGAGAGTGATCAAATTGAGTCTGGCCACAGTTGCATTGCATTAATTAACAGTGCATTAACATTTACTGTAAAATTATACTATCCCACAGCCACATGTGTGCACAACCAAGTGGGCATTTGGAACTGTGGGTTGGAAAAGGCAAATTGAAAAAGATAAACTGGAATTTTGTAATATTAAGAACAAATGCAGGATGCAGTGATTCAGCAAAGGGAAGATATCAATTCAGTCCAAGGGTTTTATTGGCATAAGAATTTCAGATTGTCCAGATATTAGGACAGTAAACAATTACAGTAATGCTCATTTAACACAACAGTAAGATATGCAAGATGTACGCTGTGTCTCTTAATTTTGAGAGGTCAATAAGCTCTTTGAAATCTGAAATGACAGAGTTAATGTTTATGTTTCTTTCTCTATCGGATGTTTTACATTGCAGGAGGAATTGCATTTCTTTCTCAACATCACCTGTCCAAATCAACATCAAGTACAATATTAATAAAATAAATACACAAAACATTAAGAAAAGAGACCAATAAACAGTCCATTGGAATACTAAATCTAGTAGACTAGACAAGGCTTACTGTGTCAATAAAAAAAATGCCACCATATAGCTCCAGTGAAACAAGACTAATATCAGTTCTTGACATCATCTCGAGGCCACATCGGCAAGCAGAGTTGAGGTTAGGAGGGGAGGTCAGTGGCAAAGGGCAGCCTGGAAAAATATGTATTCTAAAATTGGGTTTGTAATTCTTTGTTTCACCCCTTCTTGTTGTTGTTTATCTATAATATTACAGCACAGCTACACAAAAACACAAGAACACATTGTGCCGGCTGCCCAAATTTCCATATCTAAAATTACCTTGTGTCCTTTGCCTGCACATACACATTTTGTATTCTACCTGTCGTCCCACATTATACTCTGTGCTGTTTGTGTGGCTGTGTTTGTGATCATGTGTGTTTGTTTATTTGTCTCTGGATATATACTTGTGTATGTGGGTTTGAATCATACTTGCTTTGCGTGAAGCAAGTGCATATCTGTGTGTGTCATTGAAGTAGCTTGTCTTGTATGTTGTAATTGTTGTAAATGTGAGCTTTTTTGGATACATTAAGTGTGATCATTTGTGTCTTTCACTTCCTTTGTGTTTATTTATGTCCTTGCGCTTTTCCTGGGGTTCTGTTTACTCTTGTGTCACTGTAGCAGGTCATATCTCACTTGGAGGCACAGCTGTTGGCCGCAATTGGCCTCTGCACGCGCACGTGTGTGTGTGTGTGTGTGTGTGTGTGTGTGTGTGTGTGTGTGTGTGTGTGTGTGTGTGTGTGTGTGTGTGTGTGTGTGTGTGTGTGTGTGTGTGCGCGCGCGCGCACATGTGCGTGCTCTCACCTGTGTGGGTCTGTGCATGTTCAGGCTTTGGGGTTAGCAGAGATGCTTCCTGTCAAGTCTGTGCTCCCAGTGTGACTTAAACCATGGCTTATTACAGCTCTCCTCTTCCACTTATGTCCTTCCCACTTTATTTTCTCTCCTTCTACAATTTAATTTTGCATTTTCTCTCCATCTGTGTCCACCTCTACATCCCAGCTATCTTCTCATCAGTTTTCCTTAACACTCTTGATTTCTTTCTGTCTTTCTGTCTGTCTCTTGGTCTCACAGTTCCTTTGTCTCGCTCTTTGCGCAGCAGCCGATGAGGTTCTCAGCAGTCGAGCTTGAAATGAAAAACTGCTGCAACATGGGGAACGAGGGAGACGGGGCATGGACAAGAAAGAATAGGGAAGCAGTAGATATAAAAGGAGAAAGTAGGGAAAAATTAACTAAGCAGGTGGAAATTCTACTAAAACAAAGAGAGGGCTTTGTTTGAGGATCTGCCCCTGTTTTGTTGCCATCTGCTCAGTCTCACTGTCTGTCCCAGTGTATTTTCAACATGTTCTGGCTCCTTTTTGCCATCTGTCTCTCGGGTGCCTCCTTCTTTCTCTGAAGCAGTTGGTCAGTTACAGAGACGAAAGAGGAGGAAGACAAACAGAGACGAAGAGTGGTCAGTGTTCATAATTTAATTTGGCAGTGCAGATGTCCGCTCATTCCTGTCCACTCATATTCTTCCACTTCCACTGTTTTTTGTCTCTCAGTTTTCATATCACCCCCTTCATCCATTTACTTATGGATCTTTCCCTCAGTTTATCTAATAATCCGTCTCTGTCTGTATTATTACAATGTGAGTAAGTAATGACAGATTTATAATGATGCAGAATTTTCCTAATAATGAATGAATCAGATTTTGGCAATTAGGCGTTCTCGAAGCTTATCTGTTTTGATATAATTGTTATCATTGTTCAAAATATGGTGAAAATGTATCTAACAATTTTTATCACGAGTGTACAAATACTAAGCCTTTCGAGTTTGCGCATCTGTTTATCTATTGGTGCATGAGTGTGTGTGTGTGTGTGTGTGTGTGTGTGTGTGTGTATGTGTGTGAATTTGACACACACACATACAATGAGAGACGGAAGGGTTTTCTTCAAGGGATGTCAGTTCTTGTGTTCTTTGATTTTCTGTGATCGTGTGAGCTTTCACGAGAATGAAATAGGTTCCAAATGATGCAGAAACACATTGATTACAATTCAATGTGCATGTGTGTGTGTGTGTGTGTGTGTGTGTGTGTGTGTGTGTGTGTGTGTGTGTGTGTGTGTGTGTGTGTGTGTGTGTGTGAGCCCGTGTGTGAGTACCCAATCAGATGACACAAGACCCTAAGGTGCCAGCGTGCTATTTTTATCCACAAGTCTTTGAGAAAGATAGAAAGAGATGGAGAAGGAATGGAAGGGGAGAAGTGAGAGAATGCTGGAAATTGAGATGAAGAGACAGTAATCGAGATAGTGAAAAGAAGAGATGAAGAAAGGAGCCACAGGAGCAAATACTGTATATAGGGGGGAGGTGAATGGTTGGTCTTGGTGGATAATTCGTCACACTCCAAAGGAGAGAGAATTACAAACATAAAGAAAGAATAGAAAAGGATAGTGGAAAAGAGGAAATGTATGCACATGACATATACTTGTCGTATGTATTAGTTAAGTATGATCAGTGTTTACTTCATTTTCCTACGTACGCAGGTTATCGATGCAAAAGAGAGTTAAGTGCTTTTATTTCACCATACTGTATAAGCAAAGACTGACTGAATATATCTGCATGCCTTACACAGATAAAGATATGAAGTTTAACAAATTTTTTTTTTTTTTTTTGTGGGGACATTTGACTCAGTTTATAGATTGTCAATTTGTTTTTAGGCAATCTGTGGAAGTCAGTGGATCATTCCAAAGTAAAACAAGTACATTTTACTATGCAGTTATTACTCTACCAAAAAGTCTTATATGGACTTATGTGAACTTTATAGGGAGCATTTTCATCTCACAGCAAGAAGGTCTTGTGTTTCGATGTAATCCAGTTGGCTGGGTTTTGTATAGTAGATATACTGAGATAGACTCCAGACTTTTGAAACCCTGAACAAGTGGTTTACACAGTATCTGGATAATTTTGCAATATGTAACCTTTCAGCTTTGTATACCTTGTCTATATTAATCTTACATTTCTGCTGTGAATTCCTATGCATGTAATGTGTGTGCTGTTTTTCCTCCATAGGAACTGAATGTACTGCGTCCCAAAGCAGGCTTCCGTCTCTGGCTGACAGCAGAAGTTCACCCCAGATTTCCTCCCATACTGCTGCAATCCAGCCTTAAACTTACTTATGAGGTACTCAAACACACACACACACACACACACACACACACACACACACACACACACACACACACACACACACACACACACACACACACACACACACACACACACACACACACACACACACACACACACACACACACACACACACACACACACAGCTATAGAACCAAAAACAACATAATACTCGTACAGTAACAATTGAGTTTAGTGTTGAATAGCATTTAACACACAAACATGCACTTACACAATTTTATAAGCATCGTGTACACACATGCTGAGCCATCTCCATTGTTTTTCATGAACAGTATTGCAAATTATCCTCGTCACCCTCACGAACTGTGGGTATCAGTGAATGAAATGTATCCACATGTGTCTTTTCTATGCTATATAATCTGTAAAGCGCTTCAGAAGCCTGCAGCTTGTGTGTTAGTGAGTTCCTGATGGGAGTCATGCTCACGGGGTTAGCTGCTTCAGCAACCAAGCATGCCGCACAAACAGCCTCTATCTGTCTGTATTTCTGTTTGTCTGTACATAAATCGTCTTTTTCTTCCCTCAGACACACTCACACACTTTCATGGACACACCTACTGCCATACTTTAAATGTATCTACACGAATCCTAAACACAGTCCAGTGACACAGACGTGATTTGCAACAATGGTGCTGGGGCTGATAAAATATATTTAATCTACTTGGATTAGAAAGTTGTTAATATATGTTAGTATTAGCATACGTTGCTTGTTGTGTGTATTATCAAAACCTGTTGTGGATGATAACATAATAATTATCGCTTCACATCCTTCGTTCCCTTGTCCCTTCCTGTCCCTGTCTCTATCTCTCCATCTGACCTCAACCCCCTCACTACTCACCACCTTTTTCTTTTGCTGTCTCAAGGCTCCTCCCGGTTTGAAGAAAAATCTGCTGAGAACATATGAGTCCTGGACACCAGAGCAGATCAGTAAAGGTAATCAGTTCTCTTGTATGGCACAGCTGCGTGACGCAGCCACCTGGAAGCTGAACGATCACAGAAGTGTTCCCAAAAAGCTGTTTAGCAAACAGGAACACACATTTTGTTGTGCAATTGACGCTTCGGTCATCAAACAGGAAGATGACTGACACTTGAGGTGTTTGACCAGGAACACTTCTGACACGTCTGCCTTTCCCTTTGAATGACAAAGATCAGGTATAAATTTGACATTCAGGCTATAATCAAGTCCAAGTGGGTTAAGTAGACAAAGTGAACCTAAATAACACCTTTTCAAACGTTCATATGATCTTACACAATAACTCGCATGTACTGAAAGTTCCTCAACCGCGGATTTAGCACATGATGCAAATACTCGATGGACCCTTTGGGTAACTTACTTCTTTCAGGAGCGTTTTTCGAATGTGGAACAAGGTCAGCCTTGTCCAGTGGCCCTTATTTTGTGACATTTATTGATTTCATACCAATACGTCAATAATGTAACTAGTCTTTATCTGAGGTTTTGACAATTGGAAAATCTGGTCACTCCATTGTAAGGCCTTCTAAATAGCAGATTTGAGTCATTCCCTAATATTTTACTTTTGCAAATGCTTTAAATTGACAACCCGGTATACCCACATATCATTTGGGAACTTTTCTGCCACTTCAGTAGGCAAGTGGGAACCGGGTCAAATGGCACAAAACCTCAAACCTAAATTTCACCTTAAGTGGCAAAAAAGTTCCCAAATGACACTCACTGGCATTTGGGGATATGGGATTGCCCATTCAAAGCCTATCCAAATGTCAAAAAAATTTGCGAGTGAGTACAATCTGCCACTCTGCCATTTGGAAACCCTTTGAATGGTGTGAGAAGGTCTCCCATTTGTAAATATTTGTAGCAGAAAAGTAACCAAATGGCACCTCAAGTGGAAGAAAAGTTTCCAAATTCCACTCACTGTTGTTTGGGTATACCAGGTTGGGTATACCATTCACAGCATTTCCAAATGTAAGAATATTAGGGAATGACAAATACTTGCCATTGGGAAAAAAACTTGACCAGGTTTATCAGCAAATGCAGCATGTTTAATTCTCCTCTTTTGAGTCCTCTGTTGTATTTTGTTTTATGCATTATAGAAATATAACTCCCCTTAAGTCTTACAAAACAGTGAAACGATTGATCAGTGTTGTTATGTTTATTGTGACATGCTGTTGATTGTTTGTGTCCAGGAGGTATTCTGGCCAGAGCCCAATCTCTGTTTTGTCTGGCTTGGTTCCATGCTGTCTGCCAAGAAAGACGAAACTACATACCACAGGTAAAATACACAAACCTGCCCATATAACCACAAGTGGACATAGTTCCACAGTTATATCTCAGGACATAAAACCCAAACCACCATATTATTTACTGTAAATAGAAAATAATGCAACACTTGTTCAAATGCTGTAACAATCTAGGACTAAGATAGAAAGAACGAAGGTAATTGCAGAAACAAACAATTTATTTCCTGTCATTGAACTGAAGCTTTTCAACAAATGTTACTAGCATTCGTGCATGGATACTTCGCTTCAATACGACAGCACAATAGAATGCTTTAATGCCCACAGAAATCAGATTTTTGGTCGCTTTCACTTTTGAAAGCTAAAGATGTGTTTACCTACACATGTTAATACAAGATATGACCCCATTTCCACTTTGGTACTCACAGATACGCATTTACAGAAAGTACAGTACATCTTCATTGTACACATCGATACAGTAGACATGTGCATTCCTGGCCAGCTAATCCAACCACACTCTGTACATGGACTCTCATAGAAAGGGTAAAAGAAGATCTCAGAGATCCGTTTTCTTTGTCCTTACTGACCAGCATAGCAAACATATTTGCTCTTTGTGCCTCCAGCTGTGTGTGTGTGTGTGTGTGTGTGTGTGTGTGTGTGTGTGTGTGTGTGTGTGTGTGTGTGTGTGTGTGTGTGTGTGTGTGTGTGTGTGTGTGTGTGTGTGTGTGTGTGTGTGTGTGTGTGTGACTATGAATGTGTCAGCGCAGCTATGAATATAAGTCTTTGTTGTGAACCTGCCTGCTGGACAGCGCACACAGAACACAATTTGGAAAACAAACCAGGTTATTTTCACAGTCTAAACCCAAGGCAGTGATGAATCAGCACAAATTTAGATACAGAAAATTGAAAATCATGGTGGGCAATGATGCTGAACATTAGCCTGAGTTATTTGTCTATTGGGACCACTAGTTTTGTAAATACTAAAATCAGATTTACAAAATGTTTATTTTTGTGGGTATTAAAATTTGAAAAAGCTTTTAAATTGCAGTTGTTAATAAAGTCATAAGGACATTAATCGTAACTAAACATTTTGATCAAACGCGTCACTGACGTAGATTTTTTTAAATGATTTCAGGCTGAGCTGTAATAATAAATAAACCCAGCACATTAGGGCATTTGGTGGGTACATGCAAAAGTTTTTTGTTAAATCTCAAAGCATGAATTTAACTTCTCTCCTACGCTCTCTTTTTCAACACAAATGTATGCAACAATTTCTGTCGCTTTTCTACCTTTTGATGTGTACCGTACATCTGAGTGCAACATTATGAATGCCTTTCAGGGAAGGCAGCCTAAAAGTGTGCACTGTTATTGCTACTTTCAAGCAACTATTCTGACTCATCCCCCTCTCTGAAAGCAGGATTTCCAGTCAAGGTGATATGCCTTGATATCGTGTAGTGAGTAATAGATGCATCTTATTTAAATGTCGTCAACCAAAGTGGGGAAGTGTCATAACTCTTTCGATTTGTGATGTCTAGGGCTCATTTTATCATTCGGGTGCTCTTAAATCTACTATATTTAGAGAGGTTCGGTCTAACATTTTCCTTTAGGCAAACATTGACATCTGATAGCAAGTAAAAGCCAGTCTTGACTTATAATGACAGTTTGCTCTTTCCTTATGTATTTCTACATGATACTGGAGGGAAGGAACACGATTAAGGTTTAAGTCCGCTAAAAAAGAAAAAATTCTTGAATTTGTGGCTTTTGTTTATAAGAGCTGGTTTACTTGGGATTGAGCAGTTTGAATGTAATCTAATGAAATATGGTCGATGTAGTTGTACCTGTGATTATTTGATATTTGCTGCAGTTTGCCGTGTCCCGTTTCCACTTGTCAGTTTAAACAGACTCGTCTATCTAATCGAGTAAGATGAGGTATGACTTCGGTTACAGCAGGAAGGTATCCCTTATTGTCTTCTAGCCAACACACAATCCACACACTGCGAGTAAACCCAAACACATTTGCGTTTTTGTTCTCTGTCTCTCCTATTCCCTCGGGGTTGGTCCCAGTACTCCCTCTTAACCATTCCCCTCATTGTGCAGTTGTTTTGTAAAACAGTATTGATTGTCTCATTGGACAGTGTAAACCTACATAACTAACATACGGAAATGCCCGTGTCCGGTAAGTCTGTCCCTGCATCCCTCCCTTCCTTAAAGTCTCTCACACCCTTTTCCCCAATTTTGTATTTAGCCTCTGTGGCTCCTCTCTCTCCTTCTCTCTATCCCTGAATCTCTGGTAAGTGTTTTCATTTAAGACGGTAATGTTGTTTCTCATTCAAGAACATGACCACCTAATTACTGAAACAGTCGCAACTCCTTTTGTCCACTCTACCATCACTTACTCCCTTCTTGCCTCATCTGCTGTCCTTCCTGCCTTTCTCATTTATTCTCTCATTGTTTTCATCTTGTGCAAAAAACGACTTCATTTTAAAAGGGAGATGCATGGAAACTGAGAGAGAAAAGTAAGAAAGAGGCAAAAGGAGAAAAGAGGAAAACAGACAGAGACAGGTTTCTACTTGTTAGGTTGTGTACAGCATCTCTAAAAGCGAATGTATAAGCGGATGTCTGTGTGCATGTGTGTGTGAATGATTACCGTTTTTGTTTGATGGCCAGAGGACAAGGTAAGTGCCCAGTTATGTCTGGTGAACCTGTGACTAGATAGCACACTTTCTGCCGTGCTCGCGATCAATAAACACAAACACAACTGCTTTTATAAGACACGTACATTAAATCTTTACACTAAATAAGCAGCCAATGCTTCAGTATGTACGTAAAACAAATGCATGTATGCGGGAGCACAATCTGCAATCTCACTCATGCACGTGAGCACATTCATCAAATACATGCTCCAACACAGTCTGTGAATACACACTCAAGCACAAAATGACCAAACAAACAACATACACTGAATCATTCAAAGAATTATTGACTACGCCCACACTGTTTCCCTCCACCCTTCACCTCATCCACCTACAGCATCAGTGGGCAGATTACAATTACTGATTGAATAGCAGCGAAGTGCAACAAACACACACTCACAAACTGAGACAACCCTCACACTCAATTATGTTTTAACAGCTGGGTGATTTTTGTTTTGTTCTGAAATGGTCAATGCTTTTTGTGTGTGCTGAAGTGTGTGCTCTTTTGTGCGTGTGCATGAATATGTGTTGTCAGATTACAGCAGATTTGTTTTTTTCCTTTGTAAAAGTTACGTACTAATGTCTCGATTCAGTGCTCCGAGGTATAGACAAGGATGTGTTTATACATACATGGGCCTGTATTTGTGCACAAACTGTGCTAATCTTGCAAGAGAGGTTTGTTTGTGAGCAGATGAATAGAGAAAGTGAATTGTAGAATAACTGTCATAGTATGAATGGTAGCAGCCTTTTCTCAATACCTACTGGAGATTTTACCCTTCGGCGAGTTATTAAAGCATTATGTTGGGGTTGTATTATAAAACTCTAGCCTCTGAAATGAATCAATAGGTCTAACTGTGTTAAGTTTGGCAGATTTTTACACAGCCAAGTAAATGTATGAGTGAGCCATCACAGAAATGTCATCACCACAAGACACTGTATGTACAACACACTCTTTATTGATTAGCACCCAGCTGTCTTTATGTTCTCAGGTTTATGTATCTCATCTCTGGGATAGAAAAATGTGGCAGCCATGGATATTAAAACTACACACACAGTTTGAAGATTAAAAGGAAAAGGGAATACTTGCGAGAGATGGAACCTTAATCCTCCAAAACTACATGTAATGTGAGATTTTGAATCCCATCTCGGACTCTTTGGATCTGAAAGGAACCCTGTAGTACTTAATATGTTCTGACTCTTGAATTGAATCCCCTCTCATCTCTGCCTTATCCAGGGTTGGACACAGTTCTATGAGTTTTCTTTGTCGGACCTCCGTGCCGGCTTTGAGATCATAGACAGGCTTTTTGAAGGTAAGAGGGCTGATGACAGATAACAGTAAAGTGAACAACTCTGCATTGTCGTTTACCATCTGCACCACACATGGCAATGAGAACTGGAATCTGTGGGCTCTTTGATCATTTACCTCTTTAATTTACACCCCTCACGATAGAGCATTTGCAATGCAAAGTGAAAGTGTGTGAGCATTTTCCCTCTGTGGTGTTAGTGCCATATTCCTTCTATGTGCACCCACTATACATGTTTATAGCTTTCTTTGCATATTAATGTGTCTTGATATCTCCCAGGTGGTAAAATCTTTCAGTGGGAGTTTGTCCATGGCCTGTTGGAAAGTGCAATCTACGGTGGACGCGTCGATAACCCGTCTGACCTCCGCATCCTACGCTCCTACCTTGAGCAGTTCTTCTCTGCCCGTCTCCTGTCGTCCTCCCTCTCAGCTGGACAGAGAAAGAGCAGAGGAGGAACGCGTTTCTTTCCGCCTCAGATCAGCCTCCCAAACTCCTGCTCCATCTTGGTAGGCGTTCGGGATAACACAGTTGTGTAACACGTACAGTTGGAAAGCACAAATTTAGTTGGAGGTATAGATGCTGATTTTCAGGAAATAAAGTGTTTTTCTCTTTACATTCAAAACTTACTCACACTTTGTGTAGTTTGTGTGCAACCTGAAGGACCGAGGTGCATTAACAAAGAAACAAAAACAATTGAAAAGAAATTGCATTCACTCGGAACAAAAAGCATTCTGAATTAATGCTCCAAAGACTTTCAATTGATTAGATATTTGAGGTTTGGTCTGCATTGAAGTTTCATCACATGACAAAATAATGTCATTAGTTATCCTCAAGTCTACCCAATGGATTTTGTTTTTCTATTACTTTGCATTCTGTTTGTGTTCTGTGAAAAAGGCTTTATTTACACAGAAAACAAGTTGGCACACATGGCCAAAACTGTTAATTAGATGTCAGTTTATTTTTTTGTCCCATTAGAATAAGTAAGTAGACCTGAGAGACCATTTGGTTAAAAAGTATATATACAAATCTGCTGTAAACTTTGAATTAGCAGACTGTGTACAATTTAACAGTCAGTAGTAAGTGGGAGATCGGTTTTACTATGTAATATTGAAGCCTTTAAAGCACTATTTAACATGATATTGTTAGAGAAGCTTCATTAAACCTTACAAACAACTTACCCAATTAAGCTCAGTACACCATTATTTATTCTATACTCCCACACAGCATTCCAACAAGCATACTATAATATTTTACTTTTTCAATTTAGCAGTAAATGATGTTTAGAAATGCAAAGGGGTAAGAGCCATGTCTAAATACTAAGCAAGCTTTCCCTCTCCCTCTCTGTGTAGGTGCATGAGGGGAAGTTTGTACAGTATTTGTGACTTGTGTATGTCTGTGTGTCTTCCCAGGACTACTGCAGTATAATAGAGAATCTCCCAGAGGATGACAGGCCTGCATTCTTTGGTTTGCCTGCCAACATAGAGAGATCCTCCCAGAGAATCATCAGCTCCCAGGTGCACACACACACACACACACACACACACACACACACACACACACACACACACACACACACACACACACACACACACACACACACACACACACACACACACACACACACACACACACACACACACACAAACTCACACAGCCACCTGCTTATTCACATAAACGGTTTGTGCTGTGTGTGTGTGTGTGTGTGTGTGTGTGTGTGTGTGTGTGTGTGTGTGTGTGTGTGTGTGTGTGTGTGTGTGTGTGTGTGTGTGTGTGTGTACTGTATATGATGCTCCCAATGACAACACCTGAAGTTACAGATGCACTGCAGTATTTATGCACATTTTTTTAATGAATTATTGCCTTTTTAAAGAGGTGTGGTCACATATACAATTTAAGTTTGTGTATCTGTGTACATGTGTCAATGTGTAGTTATCCTACTGAAATTCAATGCAACACAATCTCACACATACACCAAATATGTTCTTTCACTGTTACAGTTGTGCATGAGAGAGCGAGAGAGAGAGGACACTTTTAATTTGAATTTTTCAATATTCACTTTGAAGAGCGCAAAACATATCTGTGACATACTAACCCTTGTGGTGTTTGACTAGGACCCATTTCAAAGTTAGGGATTTTTCCGCCTAAGACTCTTTGGCCTTGATTTTATTTTTCAATACAAAAAAAAACCAAATTGTTACCTGATTTGACCACTTGTGATATTCTACAACATCTTGGCACTGAATCCAAAACTGGATCAGAAGAAAGCTGCATTTAAGACAGCACTTTTTTGAGGAACAGGGCAAGACTTTGGTGAGAAGTGCTGTGAGCTGTGTGAACACAGCGAGGCAGTATGAATGTGTCAAGTACAACAGATGTATTTTAAAGACACACAAGGTAAAAATTTCTCATGTGCTTTTTTTTCCATTTTTATGTCCATTCAAGACAATAAACTTAAACAATAACCTTTTGCAATTATATCAGTTGATAATAACAGGGTTTTTTTTTTTTTTTTGCACCTTGTCTTGATTATAACCTTTTTTTTTTTTTTTTTTTTTTTTTACAAATGATACATTTTATCACAAAAACAAATAGTGCTTTCAGCTAAATATTGGGTAAATATGACAAATATGACCCATGAATGCTGTCTTTACTGTTTCTAATGTTAACAAAATCCACATCTTTTCAGTGTTTTACATACATGTTATTATCGTATTGTCTTCAAAATTCAATTATAATATGATCCCACCGGACCCAAAAACACTGCGTGAGTTACAAGAACATAAACAGCACACAAGGGTTGAATTAATTCCCATTCATTCTCGCTTTAAAGAGCAAAATCCCTGCTTTCATAACACAACTTTATCCCCCTGTTCACAGAAACCGAGCAAGAATGATCTGAAAGGAGTGACAGGATGGAGAGAATGAGATGGTTTTCATGTTTTGTGTTTGGGTGTGTCGTTCTGTGTGTAATTATCGTCAGTAAACACACTTTAAACCATGGAGAGCCATTGCAGCGTGTGTGCACAGTCCCCACGTGGATTTTAATGCAATTAAGTTCATTCACATTGTCAGTGTAGTCTGTTGATGTCTGGAACCACCAACCTACATAGTTTAATTCATACAACCCCCACAAGGCCACTTATGTGTGCGTGTGTGCGTGTGTGTGTGTGTGTGTGTGTGTGTGTGTGTGTGTGTGTGTGTGTGTGTGTGTGTGTGTGTGTGTGTGTGTGTGTGTGTGTGTGTGTGTGTGTGTTTGTGTTACTGTGTCTCTTTCTCCACCTATCTTCACCATATGTCACTGTCTCCCCTCCTGCTGTCATTTGTCACTGTCACTTTCATGCTCTCTCTTTCCCTCTCTCCTTTCCCCTTAATTTATGCCCTCTCTTTTCCCAAAAGACCTTTGTCACTGTCTGTGGGTTTGACACTTAACCACACACACTGAACGGAGCCCTGGGGACAGTCTGTGGTTATGGTGGATGCCATTTCAAATATGTATCTAAGGTATAAAGGAACTCAGGTCAAACTGGTCAGAAATGCCTACTGAGGTTTTCTTGGGTTTATGGACATGATGTATGATGTCCATCTGTGTGCCTGCGTATGTATGCATGCATCATGTTTTTTTGTTTTTTTTTATGGATAATGCAAGTGAGAGTGTATCATTGCGATCTTCAAAATAATTCAGAAGAGTGTATTCAAAAGAAATAAACTTTTCCCACCACTTGTCCGAATATATCAGCTCCATCTTATTGGTCTTCTGTTCAGTTCAGTGCTGATGCCATTATATATCTGGGTATAATGGCATTATCTGTCTTTGTGTGTTTCACAGAAAGTTCTGCTCAGTATGTTTATTAAACATCATCTTGAGAAATAGTCTCCTGATTAAAACCCTGAACCACAATCCTGGACTACACTGAATTCAAGTAAATCTTAAAATATATTTACTTCACCCATGCAATTAAAACTGAACTTCCTTGTACGCTGACATTGTCTATTACCTTTTTCTTTCCAGTCAGCTAGGGCAGTAATGTAGTTGCTGGCTGGTGGTCATATAAGGATAATCTTAATATATTTAAATTCCTATCTCTTTGAGCCCCCATATATTTCAAATCTCCATCCTGAGCTGTCCTCATTTTTACTGCTTCAGTAAAGTTCTAGATTAGATATCTGTTGTTTTTTTAAATATATGTATATTTATTTCCTTCCCTGCTTGCCCTCTCTCTCCTTCTTCCATATACCCAAACACACATGCTTGCAAATACACATACATATAAACTCACTTTCCCTCCTGAGCCGAGAAGATAAAGCAGGTGTTAGTAAAGAGTTCTCCTGGACCAAATGAAAACCATTTATCAGACGCTTCGCCTTCCTCACAACATACACACATATAGGAAGTCGCAGAGCCGCGCAAACGCACACACTGAGTCGAGATAAAAGCCATATCCAGGACTCTAAGCCTGAAGCTAAGCATGCTTGATTAGGTGTGTAAGGAGCTGTTAGGAGATGTGTTTGGGGTTTGGCCTTTTTTCACTTGCAACATTCCAGGACCTGAAACGGTGTTGACTGTCACCGGACAGGGAACCGACCAGAGATGTGGATCCTGTGGATTTTATTAAGAGCTGACAGTATTAGGTGTTTCTTTGTAGCTTTGGGGTGAAATTTTGCATTTTCATTCTTTTTAAACATTTTCACATAAGCCGAGTGTGATTTATGAATACAGTATTACATACTTTTTTTGGGGCCGTGTTTGTGTGTTATACACCTTCACACCGTTTACTTGATACATTTGTTTGTATTTATATTTGATTTATTCACAGGTGATTTCCCAACTGCGTGTCCTCAGCCGCTCGGTGGCAACAGGTTCAAAGTTTGACAGGGAGCTCTGGTCAAATGGACTTTCACCTATCCTCAACTTGTGGAAGAAACTCAACCAGGTCTGTTATTTTTTTTCCTTCTTATCCCTTTTCTTAAATGGAAAATTCACAGTAGTCACTCTTAAAAAACAAAAAAGACAGACCTGTTTTCTTTTTGTATCTCATATTCCGCAAACCAAACTACAATGCTGGGCTTGTAAATTGAGTCCATCCCGATCAACATTTTTATTTTAAACCAGTTAACTTTCACTGGATTGAATAAAGGCTGAAGGGAATTTCAGTGGCTGTATTTTTAATCACATTGACCTAATTTTTGACATCTCTTGAAAGCACAAGGCTTCATGATTCAAAGCATGTAAACCATTTTAAGGTACATTACCATAGCATTCTTTACAATGCCATGCAGCAGCAGCTGGTCTAAATTAAAAGCAGTGAGAGATAATTGGAAATTACTAGAGTCAATGTCTATCACACACAATGTGATAGCCCCTGGCTAGCCTCGTCCAGCAGCACTGCTGTGTGCGGTTGCTTAGAGACCAGCACCTTTTCAAATCAAAAGGACATCTACCTCCACATTAAATAATTTAGCTGCCATATTCCCGTCCTCTTGCTGTGCCTCTCATTTATTCACTCTCATGCTGGAAATTGTCTCCTTTTCTCTTATTTGCACCTCTTTCTCACTCTCTCTGTCTCTTGCAGGCAGACTTTTTTTTTTTACTGTTGTTTTTACTGAAGGGAAAATGATTGACTGCTAATTGCTGCTGTTGCATCACCACCTTGCTTCCCATAGATTGCAATCTACCACTAATTGCTTTCAATTAACGGTCCCTTTGTCATCAGCTAACCCTTAATGTTTGACCATCGGTGGATGTGTGTAACTTGAATGATTGTGCTTGTGCATGTTCATTATTTGTGTGTGTGTGTGTGTGTGTGTGTGTGTGTGTGTGTGTGTGTGTGTGTGTGTGTGTGTGTGTGTGTGTTGTGTGTGTGTGTGTGTGTGTGTGTAAAAAGTTGTTTCGGTGAGTGTGTGCGTGCTTTTGCCCAGGTATACATGTCCATGTGCATTTCATGTTTGCACATGCACGTTGGTGCCTGTAAAACGTAATTGTGAGGCATTGGGTATGTGTAAAGATATGTATATATTTATTTTTATCATCTTGCATGTTGTCTCGAGAGAAGAGGGAGATGCACGACACAGCTGAAAGTCTTTTCTGACGAGGGACAATAGCAGAGCTGTAGACCAGGAGAATCCCTTCCTACCCATTTTCTTTCTTTTATCTCTCACTCTCTATTGTCTACAGTCCTCCATCCCACAGTCCTGCTCTTCTCTCCTTCTCATTCCTCCTCTCTCACTTAATGAGTAGATGCAAGGAAAGCAAAATAAGGTGCAGGTACCGAGTGTGATATCTCCAACACAATACAACACAATATCAGTGTTTGTGCACATTTGTTATTTTTCTGTAAACCCTTGGTGTATTTACAGTAGATCTCTGTTATCTCATGTAAACAAATTGTTCCCTTGGTTTGCAGTGCAGAGAGAGAGAAACAGTTTTCTATATAGTTGCATCTTGCTACTGTGAAAGAACCAAGAACAGAAGAATTTAGAGTGTGTATGTTAAACCCATAGGGAACACTGAGCAGGTATACTGTAGTAAGAGGGAAATATAAAACACAATAGCATGCTGATGCACAGCAGAAGTTACACATTGCACTATACATCTTACTCAAAACCACACTGTGATTACTGTGTAGCAGCCAGTTTTAGTTGACTAATTAGTTGGTGTAGTTATAAAATTAGTGTCAGTGATAAGACGGACAATTGTTTTATTGTTATACAGCATCCCTGAGGTAAAAGTATCTATATCTTTGATTGCGGCTGAGGTAAAAGTATTTATATCTTTGGTTGAGGCTGATATCTTTGATGTAACTTGAATGAAGAGCATGTGGAAAACTTCATCTTTTTGTCATTCTCTGCCATCAGTATGCCAATGTTTCTATCTGTCTACTATCAGGGTTCGACTCTGATCCACCAGAAGGTAGAGCCACCTACAGAAGGTCAGAGGTCACCGGTCCTCTCATTCATTGCTCTGGAGCAGTTCAACGCCATCCGCTTGGTCCAGGTGAGTCAAATAACTATGTTAAATTACTAAAATTATTATTTTTTATTTTTTTGAGATTTCTGTTTCATGTGTACTGTAATGCCTTAATCCATTGTGCTGCAAATGGTTACATCAGAGCAGCAGCTTATTGTTAAATGTTTTTCACATACTGTAAATCTCTGATTCGTGGATTTAGTGTTTCATTTACTTTTTGAAATAAAAAAATATGGAGTTAATAAAGCACTTCATAGCAATTTGAAACAGCTTTCTGTCACTTAAAAAAAAAAAATACATGTACATGCTTTGTGGTATGTAACTTCTATTCGGGTATTAAGTAATTTAGAGAATTTAGAAATGATAGCTTGACCTAAAATATAGTATAAAAAAAAAAAAAAAGAAAAGTATTCTCTTTGGGTGGTGTTTACTAATCATTTGTGTTATCTCATAAGTACAGTAAATGAGATGGATGTGTTAAAGTGTTGAGAATTAGGGAAAGTGGGCTTTCCTTCATAAAGAGGCATAAAATGAGTCTGAATCAAACAGTTTGAATATGTATTTAATCTCATCGGTTGGTTTTAACAGCCCTGTAATACAGTTTTCATAGAGTGACTTTGGTGTCAGTGAATGTGGACTGGGTATTGTCTTCAGTGCAGTACACTTCCATTATTTTTGTAATTTTTTTTGAAGAAAGCAAAGTAATCTAATGAAAGTAAGAAAGATCATTGCCCACATTTCTTAGTCACGGGGCCTGTTAGTCTTCATGAACCACATCACTGCAATTTTATGACACAATGTCTGCTGCTGCACGTGCTCTAAAACGTTTGCACAGTGTGTACTGTATGTAAACTCAAAGTGTTTCCGCAGAGTATCCACCAATCCCTGGCTGCACTGAGCAAAGTCATCAGAGGGACCCAGTTGTTAACTCCAGAAGTCCAGAAACTGGCCACTGCCCTGTTAAATCAAGAGGTAAGACAGGAGAGTGTAAGAAATGGAGTGACCAGGAAATCAACTGAGTAAAATAAATAAAACAGTAAGTCGACAAACTTTCCAGTTTTGTATATAATTGATGGATCTATGATGTATCATAAACTATGCAGGTCATGAGTTACAGTGTAAGGTAAAGCTTTCTCTTTACTTTAATGTTGCAAAGGTGGAGTGTTAGATTTTCCTGTGGTCGAGTTGAGGCCAAAGGGGCAAGCACGCGTACGGTGTACAGAGCTGACTTGTAGACATCTAGCAGACACAATATGTATCCTGGTATGTCCGCAGGCTGAGTTGAGGACAAAGGGGATATCATGAGGTTTAGAAGAGGAGACACGCAGTCAACCTTTCCCTCCTTCTATGTTTATAATCTCCTGAGAAGAAGCCGAGGGCATGAATCCTTCTTCAATGCTTTCATGCTGTCTGTTTTTATATTAATCACCAGGTCTTTAGTCTCACCCCCACCGCTCTCCCAACCAACCACCTCCACTTCTCATGTTTTCCTCTCTTACATTTTTTTTCCTCTTTCCTCTATCTTGGTCTCTAGTCCCTCTAATATAATATTTATCTTAAATCAATCCTAATAGCCTTGCTTTTTAATATGTTAGCTACCAGGTAGGGCTTTGTAATACAGTTAAAATCAATATCACAAGACTTTTTTTTTTTTTTTTTCCCAAGAACAAAATCTAACATGATTTTTAAACGGTATGTAATGACACATAACTGAATAACTAAAGTGATATTTAAGTTATTAAACTTTAAATTATTGTAATATATTATATAAGAGAAAATCCTTCATTTGTAAAGCAAAACCCGTTTGTCCATTATAATTCTATATAACAACATTGCAAATGTACAGTAGCACCAATCAACTCTGTACTCACCCTGTTAAATCAGTGCTCATGGGGACATAATTATTCAGTACTCTACCTCCACCCTTCTTATTATGTTTTTTTTTTTTTTTTTTTTAAAAAGAGGACAACTTGTAGTGGATCATAACTTGTAGTGGATCATAACAGACCATCTGGACAAAACAGATGTCTTGACCTTTGAAAAAAACCCTGTTATTTTAACTTCTTTTAATCGAACTGTTAAACCTCTTCCACAGACCACTTAAGCCACAATTAGCGGCCCATTACATGAATGGAAGCCTTCGTCTCTTCATGATTATTCTAGGACCTATTTTCTATTGTTTGTGTTGTGCATAATCAAGATGCAGTATTCCAATGAGTTGATTGATAATCAAACATTATTTTTTTTATTTTGTTGGATTTGTAGGACATTTGTTTTTTTTTGCAATGTAAATTAATCATTAATTACAGTATGACCCAAAATATGGGTTCAGGCTATTTGATGTGTATCATCTCCCAGAGAGTAATTGTCCTCACAAAGCTAAATCACAGTGTATCGAACATATTTGTCTTGAGTATAAAAAAGGTTATTGAACTCTGGAAAAAAAACAGCCGTAACTGTCATATTTGATAATGCTGTTGGACATTTTGCCAAGCCATAAAATGCACACACACCAAATTTACTCCCAGCTGAATTTTATATCAAACACTGGACTTTTGTGACCCCAGTTGCCAATGTTTTATATCACTTTTGACAAGCCGAGCTCCTCCGTTAGAACAAAGAAGCCACAGTGACCACGTGAATTGAGGTGGCCCTCATGCACATTTGTGTCTTTTATCTTATAAAGTTATCTTGACTGTGTGGTGTCTTCAGAGAGGATTTTTTTTTCTTTCATTACTGTATTAACTAAAACCCATTCTTTTTGTCAATGTATTGATGCTTTATAGCATTGGAATTTGTCATAAGTAGAGTGTAGCTGACTTATTTTCTTTCATATTTAAGATTTGTTTGTACAGTAACCAAGTCCTGCACAACTGAAAATAAGATTATCGTAGTCCAGTATCCTTTATAGCAGAATTAGTAAATCAGTGAGAGAAGTTTCTGTTATCCAGCATTTTACCAAATCAAAACATGCAATGAGAAAAACATATGAATCCATAATTCATTTACAGCTAAAGCAGAACATAATAGAATAATAAAACAAAAATATTAGACTAGCCGTTTTCCTCACTGGAAAAAGTATGCATTCAATTTGCTCAACCAATAATTCATAAAAGGCTTTGATTACATATCAAATGTACACACTTAACTGGTGGTTGTTGCAACTGCATCACAGGACAGAATTTAAATGAGATTTGCAACAAATATTATGATGTACAATTTACAGGTCACAGGATTCATAACCAGCAATTACTGATGAGCCCAGATTTCACCAGAAAAGAGGAACATGATGAGCTGGTGATGTGATATGATTTATATACTTGGAGATTGGACAATTTGGGGTTTTAATATTGTTAAAGTGTGGCAGGCATAGCTCTCCTCAGCTCTGCAGTAAAAAAAAAAAAAAAAAAAAGATCAGATCAGATAATTGGAAGCTACTCAAGCTACCCATCAGAAGAGAGTAGTTAGCAGTGCTGCCAAACAGAAATAAATATCACCACTGACTTTAGTTAGATCAAAGATCATTAATATCAAGACATGATAACTGATGCAGCAATGGCTTTTTGATTAACGGTTGAATTATCTCTGGTATTGGTTAGTTTTTCAGCAGCAGTATAGCAATTAGCATGACTGTTTTTATTTTATTTTTTATCATCGCAGCTACTTTCAATCATACTTAAGGTCATAACCAAAAAGTTGTAATCGAAACATTTGCAGCTGAAAATATTTTTTTTATATTGGTTTCCTTTCAGTGGATATTTGTTTTCTGGCATCATCAACTTTTCCAACTAATTAGTGATCAGAAAACTATTGCAAACATGTATTTGTATTCCAGACTTGGCAGTGACTTAAGCCTGCATGTCCATCTCCTGACACACTTTCGTGAGACACACACACACACACACACACACACACACACACACACACACACACACACACACACACACACACACACACACACACACACACACACACACACACACACACACACACACACACACACACACACTCAGCAGGAGAGTGACTGAATGGTTGGCATGCTGCTGAGAGACATACAAAGTCCCTTTTAGTACCATCATGACTTCCATGCTTGAATAACACCAATTCTCAATCCTCAGTCTCCCGCTGTGCATATTTGTGCGTGCGTGTGCGTAAATTCTTTGATCTCTGTTTAACAGTTTAAATAACGCACACTGCCTAACTTGTTGCAGAGTTCACAGTGGTCTCCGGAGCGCAGCTTTCCTTTGCCACCAACACAAGCACTTTGCCTTCATCTTTGCATTTCAAATGCACAACGCACGTGTGTTGTGAACTACTAAGGTAGTAGAAATATCTGTTAAAGAAAAAACACCGCTGACTGGGAGAAGAAAATGGCCTATTTTATGCATCAAGTCACTTCCCCTCACCCAAATGTTTTGCTTACTTCATTCTTAAAGTACCAATTGTGTCCACAGAAAAAGACCCAGAGTTATTGATTTATTTATCTGTCTGTTTTGCTGTATTACTGAGGTAGTGCAATCTAGGACAGTGAAATATGGTTCTGCTACAGTTTCAGTGAGACAAAGGGCATGGGTAGGAGCCTAAACAGACAAAGCTGGGTCAAAGGAATTTACATGATAAGCCAGACATATTTGTGTAGACACAAATCTTTTGTCAGAGAGAAGTTTGGGGTAGCATTTCAATTTCGTGAAATGTTACAAGTGCTTTACATACTCACTCATTTCAATATCTGCCAACTCTAACCCTCAGAAGTTCACAGAAAACCTTAATATAGATTATATTTTAGCTGGACTACAGTGATGGTGCAGCCTTGAAGAGGGTATAAACAATTCATGTTTTAAATCTGTATTTGTAATAGTTCCAGTGGTGTCAGCATCAATCTGTCTGTGTTACACAAATTAGTGACTGTGGTAGCTGTTACTGATGTTATAGGGGACAGGAAACATGGGGAGAGAAGTGAAGGACATGCAAAAAAGGTATTAGGATGTTTATGCCACTACGTATGTGGACGTCCCACGGTTTAGAGACTTTTAAGATGGGTCTAGCCACGTTATTTAAGAACTATCCTACGGACACATCTAGAAACATTTTGGATAGACATAAGCTATTATTAATGATCAAATCAGCAGTCATCTTGCAGATTTGCTGTGGCTTTGTTCAGTGAATGAAAGGGAGGCAGGTTCAGTCCTCCACTCAGCAGCCTGACTGAGCCACATAGCTTACTGACTGAAAAATGTTCACAGTGGAAATAACCTGCTTCACATGACCTTCTTGCTTACACGTTTGTTTTTTTAAATTTTTTTGTTGTGAAAATGTTCACAATGGCTTTAAATAACTTTTCTTCTCTGTGCCTGTTTCCTTTTGTTTCCGCAGTGTCCTTTAACATGGCAGAATAAGTGGGATGGACCAGAGGAGCCAATGCAGTACCTCAGAGCTGTAGTAACACGCGCTCTCGCCATACAGGTAACTCATGGACGTGTTTTCACCACAGCCACTCAAAGAATACTTGCAGTATTTTAACTGGGAGTACGATATAAAATCATCTTCAGCTGTGACAGTGCATTTTAATTTGAGAGAATTTTCAAAGAGATCATTTTCATCTTCACACAGTGTGAAAAAATATCTTCATCTTTCATGTAATCATTACATATTTCTAAACTATCTTGATTGTGGTCTGTGACTTTGTCACCTTTTAGTTTGAATTATACCTTCAGGAATTGAAATTCACAAATGCCCACTAATGTAAAAAGAGTTTTCTCAACAAAAAATGCATTTGCTGATGACCTCACTGGTTATTACAAAACCCGAATGCCCGTGAGAGTCCTCAATAGTGCTGCTTTCATGGGAATGAGACTTAAGAAGCATCAGAGTTTTTTAATCAGTGTTAGTATAATGATTGAGGGATACGTTTAGATTCATCGTGCATTTAAAGCCTTGTCATTTAGTGATGAATATTACAGGATTTAATTTTTGTTCGAGTTTCATATGATTTCAAAAGGACTTTGCATTTCAGATATCTTAAAACATGAATTGGAATCCCACATTTTTTTCAAGTATATCCCCACATGACATGAGTCCTTCAGCTGAGACTGTACTACTTCAAAGTTTGGCTTATGGAGTGATCTAGGCAATGTGTTGAATAAAACCATGCCAGAAAAATTCTAATGTTGTTTTCAAAAGCGCTTCATCAGTAAAAGGGGATTATTATAAAAAAAAAAGAAAAAAAGCAGGAGGTTCTTGGAAGTGTCAGCCTTCGGTTGGTGCCAGGAAATAAGGGATCTGGCTGAAACTCCTCTCCATCTCCTCTCAACTGTGTCTGACTGTACGCCTACCTCAATATGCTCTGGCAGACTAGAATGCACACATGCACTCACACGTTCAGAAATTATTTATTTCTGTGTGTGTGTTTCTATGTGGATGCATTTCATTATCGGTGTGGGCGAGCCTCCGTGCCTCTGTCTGTCTGCCTGTCTGTCTGTCTGTCTGTCTGTCTGTCTGTCTGTCTGTCTCCCTGCCTGCCTGCCCATCTGTTTGTGTGTATGTCTGCCTGACACTTCTCATTGCTTTCTGTCTGCTTGCCCGCTGTCTACCTGCACTCCATCTGTCTTCATGTGTGTCTGTCTAGAGGCTGCACTGTCCTTAACTGTCTATTTCTGCCCATCAGCACTGAGTGATATCTCTGTTAGCAGCTTGTCTGTATTCTATTAGCTAATCAGTCTAATAACGGCAGAGTTGTCCAGAGCTGCTGTTGTGTGGAGCTGCTGAAGAATAAAGAGCTAACAGCACAGCATGCATGGAGATGCGCAGGACGACCTTGACAACACTCACAATATATGCACACAAATAGTATGCACACCATCAGCACACACTCGCTCGCCTTTTTATTCATACCCAAAAATCGGCCTTGGTGCACGTCTGCCAATGATTGTGTGTGCACACATGCACCCGCCTGCAAGTTTAGACCTGTGTGAATATGAGTACAGGCTAGCATTTATGCAATTTTCTTTCTTGACATAATTCTCATTGTAATTTATTTCTAAGCCAGTGCAGACTGATGCCGTGCTGAAAAGGAATCCATTTATAACAGAGATTGGATCAGATGTTTGCTCGTTCTCCCTCTATCTGTCAGCATTTTTCTTCAGTTGACCTCCAAAACAACTAGTTTCCATGGTGATTTAGAAAACTGATTACCTGTTTAAGAGAAGAAATGCAAAACAGGGCCCAGAATAGATCGAGACTTCAATCTTAGGTCAACTCTCGGGGCTTAAATCTTGCCACAGCAGCCATCCAGAGTTAAAACACCATAAGCTTGGCTCTAAGTATATAAAAGGGCAGAGGAATCAGTTGTGGGACTCTGCCGCATTTTCCATAAATAATAATGTAAGAAAGCGCACAAACAAGGATTGTATTGTAAGATATCATATCAGGAGAGCTTTTGACAAAACTAAATAGGTTTTGCTGTGACACAGAAGGAGGGATATGTCAGCATGAACAGGGGTTATGATTTACATGAGTACCTGAATCTGGGTCCAGGATTTGTCATCTTTCAGTTTCTCTGCACAAATCCCTGTCTACATACATGTGCCTATGTTTGTTTGTGTGTGTGTGTGTGTGTGTGTGTGTGTGTGTGTGTGTGTGTGTGTGTGTGTGTGTGTGTGTGTGTGTGTGTGTGTGTGTGTGTGTGTGTGTGTGTGTGTGTGTGTGTGTGTGTGTGTGTGTAAACATAAACATGCTGAAATGGGAATCTGTTTGTTTATACCTCAGAGTGTGCGCATGTACTGGGTTCCCATTAGCAGGTAATTTGGGTTCAAGTGTTATTAGCTTGTTGATGTGGTGATAAAAAGGCGCGAGGACAAACGAAAATATGTTAGCAACACATTTTTATTGACTATGTTTTGCTCTCTCCTTTTGGGAAACCTTTCATTTCTCATTTACAGATACCCACAAAGTCCACTCACAGATTGATTGACTATTTGCATCCAGACTATTCATAGTGAGAGACTGAAAGATATTTTAAGAATTTAAAGCTCTCTGTTTCACATTTCTTTACCTTGAATTGAAAGAAAATTGCGTGTATTCTTATTATCTTTAAATGATTTAGTTTAAGTTTTGCCTCATTCTTGTGTGAAACTGATTTTATGCTTGAATTATGTGTTATCTTGGAGAGTTTATTTTGTTATTTGTTAAGCTTTTGGTTCATTAATCTTTGAGTCTGTCTGTGTGTTTGTGTATACAGAGTTGGGTGGAGCGTGCAAGTAGACAAGCTCTTCTGTCAGACATCCTAGATCTGTCTGAGCTCTTCCACCCCGATACCTTCCTCAACGCTTTGAGGCAGGAAACTGCCAGGTAACACGGAAAGCTTGTAGGCTTGTGTGAGAGAGAACGAGTAGACGTGGGTGGAAATAATCTTGTGTTGGTTTCAGGTCCATGGGCTGTTCTATGGATAGTTTGGTGTTTGTCTCATCATGGAGGAGTCCTATTGCACAGGCCAAGCTGCAAGTCAAGGTACAATCACAGCAAACGCACATTAACATACAGATCATGCATGCAAACTGCAAACCCTCCCATCCAGCTGCAGAATACTGGCGCTACGAACAAGACCGACATTGGAAAATAATGGAGTAAAAGACAGCAAGAATTGATTACAGATGCAGATATGAAAGCAGAAACTGCAAGAGAGAAAGAAAACAAGGTTAGAAAGAAAGCCAAGAGTTTTCTGCATATTAATTAGAGACAAGTCTGTTGCCCTTGACAGCAGTCATCTCAGCGTTCCTCGGCTTTTTGATGCATTCAATGGACAGAAATACATAATGTGGAATCCCGAAAATTGCACAACACTGCTCTCTGTCTTCATTTCTGTCCTTTTCATTCTGCGATTTAAGGGGGATGCAGCTGTATTGTCTTTAGTTGAACACTTTTCTGCAATAGTGTCATTCCTGTCATGCCAATAAAACTTGGCACGATTTGACGTGCACGTAGTTAACATATACAAAGAGAGAAAGGAGGGGTGTGGGTGCTTAAAAAGAGGCTGCAGCTGCAGAGAGGGGAGGGAAATGCTCAGACATCTGACGGAGAAAGAGGATAATTGTTGTGAAGCTGTGAGCTCTCTTACACACACACACACACACACACACAGGCACGCACGCACGCACACACACACAACACAAAGTGAAGCTTTTTCTGGATTTGTCTCTCGTTCACTCTCTTGCTTTTCTTGCCCAGATTATGGTGATTTAATAGTTGTCTGTGTGCCTCTGATTTGACGCCAGAGCTCCCTTTATTGTCTGGCCTACTGTGGAAAATCCCTGAGTCACCGGACTAAATTCACTCTCATAAACACTGCGTCTCTCATGTAGAATGTGCATAACACGCTAGTTAATCCGGTGACAGCAATGTGTGCCTCCGTCTCATGCCCTATATTTGCCTTCAGCTATATAGCCTCTATCCTCTTTTCTTTGTTTGCCTCTTCTGTGTATGTCCAACAACTATATTGGCATCTTTGTCTCTTCTTCACTTTGAACCTGCTGCTTTTAATAATCTCTTCTTTGTGATTCCCTCAATTGGTTTTTATTTTTGTCTTCCCTGTGTGTGTTTCTGCTCCCCCTCGCGCTCTCACACTCCATTTGTAGATTGGAGGTCTCCAGCTGGAGGGTTGTAGTTTTGACGGCGCCCATCTCTGTGAGAACCAACATGACTCTCCCAGTGTGTCCGCCGTCCCGCCGTGCTACATGGCCTGGGTTTCACAGGTACAAATTGGTGTTTAAAAAGGCAGCATAGTGGAGCAACTAACAACTATTTTTTATAACTATTTTGCGTATAAAATTGTTAATAACAAGCATCATCATTTTACAAAGCCTGCAGTGATGCATTTCAGCCTGTTTTGTCCAAAATTTTAAGATGTTCATTTTAAAGTGATTAAACAGAGAAAAGCAGGAAATGCTCACATTGCTGATCAGTTGATTGACTAATGGTTTAATCACTAGTCTCCTTCACCTTGAATACTTTTTTTTTTTTTTTAATGTTTGACATGAAGATTTGTATTAAACTTGCACAAACAGGAGTCGGTCCAAAGAAAGTTGTTTTTTTGTGGTTATGTAAATGGAGATTTCTGCTGTTGTGGACTGCTGTATTCAAGTTTAAATTGTTGTCTAGGAAAGGCTGAATGCTAAACGCTTGCAAATGTAAGGGATCTTAATACAGAAATAGTGCACGCAAACATTTGTTACATCTACATTTGTTCTTAGACTTCTGCTGCTGACTCCGACTCAGAGGAGAGTATCTGGCTGCCTCTGTATACCAGCTCGGAGAGGGTGAAGGTGGTCACGCATATCTCTCTGCCCTGTGGAGCAAACCTCAACCAGTGGATCCAGACTGGAGCGGCGCTCTTTCTCAAACAACAGTGAAAAGACGTCTTTCTGATGAGGCCGAGCGCATAGAGACTCCAAGGACGAGGGCTTTTATGAGCACAGTAAGCCCAAGATAAAGATAACATTTTCGTGAAAGTGCAGTTATGACCGGGGCAACAAATACGCAGGACAAATTATTCATGCTCCAAAATGTCAGGCTCTGATATGAACACGGTCATTTTCTAATTAACAGCCTTGTCTGGGCTCCGCTTGTAGACCAAAAACTTTGAATGCAGCTATTTTTTTTGTCCCTGTCCTTTGTGTAATGTTGTTCAAGGGAAAGGACCAGAGTGTAAGAAAACAGGACCCAGGAAGAACTGACTTTTTTATATCAACACTAATACTTGAATGAAAAATCCATCCTTTCTTTTTCTTTGATGCACCTGACAGCAAAGTGATACAGCAGTAACGGAGGCTACTGCTGGTCTAACGAAACACCGCTCATCTTATATATTTCATAAAACAGTGTAAAACTACACATCAACCATTCTTGTTACTTTTAGAGGGGACAGGTGTCTTTTTGCTATACGGTTATTCTATTACCTGTGTGTATTTATTTGAAAATAAAGCTACAACAAATGTTATCCGTGCTGTAATTCTTGGTAGTAGCAGTTACTGACATGT